>NC_142935.1:21432977-21440477 GCF_046866305.1 Octopus bimaculoides
AGCTGGGATGAAACTAACGTGTGGTAAGTAATATAAAAAGGAAAGAATAAATACGACAATTACATAAGAGAAGAAAAAATAAGGTTAATGTTTGGTCTGTCTGAGTTATCGGTAGATACTTCGCGAGGCTGTGTAGTATCTGTAATCCGAGTGACTCACTGATTTCTTTGCTAGATTGATGCATTCACATCTATGTATAGATCTACGAAAGACATTGATCTGATGCCATTTCACCATTTCAAATCGTTATGTTGTGTATCAACAAAACGTGTTTTTATTTTAATATTGAGCTGCCACCTATTGCCGAATAATTTTTATCTTGTTTGTTTTTCCGTGAGGACATTTCGTATGTATGTATTGTCAAGATCATGAAAGGAAAGAACTGCTTGACTTTTAGAAACCAACAGTATTGTGTCTATGACATTTTCATCCAGAATATTGACTTACACTATTCTTATTTGAAAGATGTAAACTTCAAAAGTATATTGATTTCAAATGGTTATTTTGTTTTGTAAGAGAGGACATAGAATAATCGTTTGCATAAGAAGCATGAAATATACTTTAGGTGTAAGAAAATCTTCAGAACGACCTTTTCTTGCGAGTGTCATTTATGAAGATGGAAAGATGGAATTTTGTACCTTTAGGGTTATTGCAGCGAGGGTGTGTGTTCACACGCATACAAATTTCGTCACGGAGACGACAAGCTGATAATTTATTCCTTTAACTCTGAGAATCTGTTGCTATTTCTCTCCGGATCTATGAGTGTTATGTGTGCATAAATAATGCCAGAAAGTTTGTTACATAAATATGCATATAAATACGCATGTTTGTGCGCGAGCCAGAGTGTGTGTGTGTGCATGCGTGTGTTTGTGTGTGCGTGTGTGTGCATGTGTGTGTATATGAGTGTGTGTATATATATATATATATATATATATATATATATATATATATATATGTATGTATATATATATATATATATATATATATATATATATATACATATGCATATATATATATATATATATACATATGTATACATACATTTGTACACATACAAACATATGCACACACACATATACATGTGTATAGGCATGTTGAACCATACAGGAAAAGTAGATCTCAAAATATGAGTATATTCACATATTTTATTAATATTTAGCAGAACCAACAGAGGAGTAACTCAAGCGGTAAGAGTTTTGTGCATTGGCACTTATGAAGCTCTTTCACGCTCTCTTTTTCTATATATATGAGTGCGTGTGTGTGTGCGTGTGTGTGCATACACACATATATACATACATATCTATAAATAAATGTATAAATATATGTACACACACACACACACACACACACACACACACACACACACACACACACATATATATATATATATATATATATATATATATATATATATATATATATATATATATATATATATATATATATATATATATATATATATATATATACATATATATATATACATATCTATCTATCCATGCCTTTTCTCACTTTCGCCCACCCTCTCGCTCTCTGCATATATACAAATATGTGTCTGTGTGTGAGTGTATGCATGTATGTATGCATGTATGTATATGAACATGCTCACATATCGAACAGTGATTATTGAGCTCTCATATCGATCTACACCCAGTGGTCCATGCTTTGATAAACGATGGTAAAGACGTGAGAATCCAAGGTTTAAATTGGCTAATTTTCAAGATTTGTGATACAGAATTGGGAGCAAATCCATGCATACAGATGCCAAACGTACGTCACAATATCGAATACTTTTTAAAACCATAATGGTATAATTGGTTTCGACTCGCCTATGGCCAAGGCCAGAAAGGACGGTGGGCAGCAATTTGGAAGTGAAGTTGTAAATTTGTTTCTCGTTTATGAGAAAGAAAGGAATACAAACATATGAACGTACGAACAGTAGTTCAATCGAAACCAATGGTAATATATAAACGGATAAGAAGGCGGCGTGATGCCAGACTCGTTAACATTTCTTCCCACCTTTACGTTATGAGTTCAAATTTCGCCAAGGTTGACTTTGCCGCTCATTCTTTCGGGTCGATAAAATAATTACCACTTAAGCATAACAATCGATGTAATCGACTAGTCCTCTCCTCCAAAATTATTGGTCTTGAGCCAAAATTTGAAACCAGTATATATAAAGAAAAAGGAAATAAAAAACATGGAGATAACATTGTTTTCTACTCTAGGCCGGAAATTTTGGGGGTGGAAGTCAGTCGATTAGGGCTGGTCTTGTCATACAATGTGTTACGCTGAATCTCCCGAGAACTACTTTAAGGGTGAGAGAGCTGTGGTGAAAGAATACAGCAGGGTTCGCCACCACTCCCTGCTGGGAGCTTCGTGGAGCTTTAGGTGTTTTCGTTCAAAACCACTCACAATGCCCGATCTGGGAACCGAAACCGCGATTCTATGACCGCAAGTCCGCTGCCGTAACCACTGGGCCATGGTGCCTCGACATCTGTAAATATATATATATATCTACAGAGAGCGTTGTTACATCTTGTCTCTCAAGTTTCCGCTCTTAGTTTTCAAAACAAGAGACAAAAGCTAAAAAAAATGTTCTTAACTCTGTTACATTGTAAAATATACGTAATTATCTATCAAACAAGTTCTTCACCCCCACCCCCCACACACACACATATGGCACAGAAATTGTGTCAATAGCAAGCTGGAGGAGATGTCTTCCTTGGGCTACAAGCTACAGTAGGTTGAGCCCTTAAGGTTTAGCCACATTTAGGTGGCAAATATAATTCACGATATCATGCAGCTACTGTTTATACCTCTCTCAGAGATTTATTATTATTATTATATATATATATATATATATATATATATATATATATACACACACACACACATACACACACACACACACACACACACACACACACACACACACATATATATATATATATATATATATATATATATATATATATATATATATATATATATGTATCAGAAAGAATGGACTTATACGGTCATGATGTTTGATGGAAAAATTGGTGAACTACTGTTGTTGGTTACATTCAACCATCATCTTACTATTCTCTCATGGTATATTAGAGGTGTTAGGATTGTAATTTGGTTCAGATGCAATATTACAAAGTGTCTGTTTTAATACAACATCAGTGTTACGTTTCTTTTACTGCTGTTTCGATCCTTCAATGATGTACATCAGTGAAAGTTTCCAGCCATAGAATAGATGAAACTTCAAGCACCCGTGCATACACACATTATACTTACACACACACACACACACACACACACACAGGTAGAGCCACACTGATAGAGAGAGCATGTACGCGCGCGTGCACGTGTGTGCCTGCGGGTGTAGAAATGTGTATGAAGGGACGTTTAGTGATGAAATATCTCTTGTTGAATACCAAGTATTTTTGTAATTCTCCTGTTTTCTCTGCTGTTTGTACACTTTGCTCAATCTTCTTCGTCAGTGTCTTTCATCCTTTCTCATCTTAACACACACACATGTATATGCTTCATATCGCATCATCATTCCTCACCTCCCCTCTCTTCATATTATGGCCTCCCTAGCATTTAAACATGAAATTATGATACATTAAGTCAGTTGTTGTTGCTTCCAACAATAATAGCTCTTTACTCATTTTTCATGTTTTTTTTTTTTGTTTTCCATATTTCTGCTTACCGTTTTTTCTATTGTTGCTGCTATTGCTGTTGTTACTACGATAATTTTTCCATTTGTTTACTGGTGTTATTCCATTTATTTTCTAGTGTTTATTGATATTGGTGTTATTCCTATTAATTTAGCTGCTGTTTATTTTGGTTCTTCTTTTCTATTCATTTTCTTTTTCAAATTCTACTGTTTTAACCTCAAGAATTATGAATTAATCATTTGCTCTCTTTTTATATGTTCTGTATTTTTTTTTTCAGCATATGTCGTCTGTCCGTTTTTTCTTTAGCCTTTTTGTATTTTATTCTCAATGCTGGGTTTACTTCTTTCGTTATTTTTTTTTCTGCGTGTCTCTTTCAAAATTCAGTCTTTAGCCATTACTTCTGTCTTACTGTTCTTGGATTTTCATGCTTGTTTCTAGTTCTTTCTATATTCTACCGAAGTCCTATTTCCGTGTTCATTTCCTTCCTTACTTTTTATCTTTCATACAAAATATTTCAGTTTTAAATTCTTTCTTTCATAAGCTGATTTTTTAAACAAAGTCGTCCGCATTTCAGTTCCTTATTCATTATATTCTTTCTACTTTTATTTTTTTCCTTTATTTGTATTTATTTTCTCCCTCGGTGTTTATCGTTTTTCTTTTTTATTTATGCAATTTCTTTCTCTTTCTGGTCATTAACTTTCTTTCAAATGTTCTTTCAGTTGTTCTTTCATTTTACTCATTCCTTCTAAATTTTCATCATCTCATTCACGACTTCAGTCCTATAGATTTTAAACGAGATTATAGTATTCCTGTAAAAATTTAAAATTAAAATGTAATATTTTATAATTATACTTCGGCTTATGATTGACTTAAATAATAATTAACAATTAACTATTAGAAATCTAATGTATGTCTTTATAACCGTTAACTAATACAATATATAATCGTCTATCGATTTAAAAAAAAATAATCATTCCTTAAAATCCATGTTATGGAGTTTTTTTTTTTTAATGATACTATTTATTCAATTAACTCTCATTCAATTGATGGCTAACAGAAAGAATGACAATCAACTAGATACATATTACCATATATATATATATATATATATATATATATATATATATATATATGCGTGTGTGTGTGTGTGTGTGTGTGTGTGTGTGTGTGTGTGTGTGTGTGTGTGTGTCTAATTTAACAACGAAAAATTTACTGTAAATTAACAACTTCGATTTTAAAATATAACTTCTATCAGATATGTACTTTACGGATTAATCTCACTCTCTCACTCTTTCTTACTCTCTTTGTATTTTGTATGTATATGCATATATATATATATATATATATATATATATATATATATATATATATATATATATATTTATAAACACACACACGCGCACATACATCATTATTTAAGAAGAATACTATTGAAGGTGACTCTTCGAAGTTTCGACTGGGTTCATGTTCCGGCATTCCGGCATAGTTATCTTTGTCATTCATATATATATATATATATATATATATATATATATATATATATATATATATATATATATATATATATATATATATATATACATATATATATATATATATATACATATATATATATATATATATATATATATATATATATACATATATATATATATATATATATATATATATATATATATATATATATATATACATATATATATATATATATATATATATATATATATATATATATATATATATATATATATATATATATATATATATATATATATATATATATATATATAATGAGGATATCTGTTCTCTCTTTATCGAGAAATACCGTCAGTGAAATTGCCGGTGCAAAATGCAAGCAATGCTTGTGCATGAAATTAATGCACCGGCAGTCGACTTCACCCGAGAGTGACTTTTGTTTTCGTATCCATAAAGCGCTTAGCTTTATTTATGACTCATCGGTCTCCAACGTCGGAGGTCATATAACCACTCTTCAAATTGGAGGCAGAAAACCGTTACGGTTAATTCATTTTTTTTCTCTCTGTAATTTCAGCTCAGAGCTTCGGCCATGCTGATGCACTGCCGTTATTCTTTGTAAACAAAGAATGTTGTTTGGCCTTTAAACAGGTCAAATTAACTCCCTTAGGCCGATCTGGTTAAAAAATTTAATGTATCTAAAGGGCGAACAGAGTATCTCTGCCCATAGGATGTATCTTAAGAAAGTTCACTTGCCCGCTCAGCTATGCAAAGCTTGTATCGTCTACTCCCCTTGATATAGGACCCCGGCTGTTCTATGATCCACATGTTAAATTCGTATGGGATTCCTTCATCCTTAAAGCCCCAAACGTGTCCGATCAGCGACGTGACGTAACATCTTTCTGGAAGCTTAAAAGAGGAGCTGTGGTGGTAAAGTGCAGCGTAAAAGCATTTCTGGCCGACCCGATATATTTCTGAACTTAAAGTGCTGGCTGTGTATCTAGTATTGGCTCCGGGCTTTGGGTTGTTATTGTTACTGCTATTGTTGAAGCTATCATCGGCGGTGTTATTACAAAGCGTGGTCCTGGTGATATAGCTGTAGTTATTGCCGTTGAACTACTCATCCACGACTGTAGTGTTGGTGTTGCTGCTGCTGGTGGTGATGGTGATTTGGCAGAAGCCGTTGCTAATTCTGGGGGTGGTATTCGTGGCTTCGCTGTTGCTGCTGACATGCTTGTATTTTCCAGCTGCCATTACAGTTGTAATTGTGGAGACGCAATGGCCCAGTGGTTAGGGCAACGGACTCGCGATCATAGGAACGCGGTTTCGATTCCCAGACCGGGCGTTGTGAGTGTTGATTGAGTGAAAACACCTAAAGCTCCACGAGGCTCCGGCAGGGGATGGTGGCGAACCCTGCTGTACTCTGTCACCACAACTTTCTCTCACTCTTACTTCCTGTTTCTATTGTGCCTGTAATTCAAAGGGTCAGCCTTGTCACGCTCTGTGTCACGCTGAATATCCCCGAGAACTACGTTAAGGGTACACGTGTCTGTGGAGTGCTCAGCCACTTGCACGTTAATTTTATGAGCAGGCTGTTCCGTTGATCGGAACAACTGGAACCCTCGACGTCGTAAGCGACGGAGTGCCAACAACAACTGGTATAGGTATTACAGTCATTGCTGTCGGTGTTTCTGCCACTTCATGCGCTGCCGCCTCCTCGATGCTATCGATTCTATTGGAGGAGCCACTGGTTCTCTCACTCTGGTTACTAGGGCTGGATACCACTACTGCCTCATATACGACTCCCTCAGTGTGAAGAGAAGTCATAAGCCTCCCGCCATATGTGTGTGTGTGTGTGTGTGTGTATGTATCTCTTTGTGTGCATCTCTCTCTCTCTCTATATATATATATATATAAATATATATATATATATATATATATATATGTGTGTGTGTGTGTGTGTGTGTGTGTGTGTGTGTGTGTGTGTGCGCGCGTGTGTGTGTGAGTGTGTGTGTGTTACGGTCTTCTTTCAGTTTCCGTCTATCAATTCCACTCACAAGGAATTGGTCGGCCCAAGGTTATTGTAGAATACACTTGCCGAAGGTGCGGCCCAGTGGGGCAGAACTTAGAATCATGTGGTTTGGGAAGCAAACTTCTTACCACATGTCCCTGCCTGAACCCCCCACACACACACACGCACACATACACACACAAACACACACAGAGAAATACACACGCACGTACATATATATATATGTAAACAAACACGGATTTACATGTATTTGGCCATGTGTGTGAATGGAAATCGTGTGAGGAAAAGAAAGAAAGACAAATAATTTTATTTTTTAAATTAAAT
>NC_142935.1:21445477-21485477 GCF_046866305.1 Octopus bimaculoides
GCCAGGAATTGAACTCACGACCTTACGATCATGAGCCGAATGCCCTAACCACTAAGTCACGCGCCTTCAGTATAATAAAGTGTTTCTGCTTAAAATAGGGTGTATTTTGAAATGTAAACTTTAGCTAAAAATTAGAGCTTAATTAATGAATAACATCTGATAATCTATCAGCGCAAGCATCATCATTTTTATAGCATTCTTGCATCCACAAACCAGAAAACAATATTCATAATCCTTATCAAACATGTCACGAAAAAGAATCAAAGGCCCTTCCCGAGTCATAGTCTCAAAAAACTGGTTTCTTGGATTCTGTGGCATATATATTCTTCCACTGGACGGAACGCCGGCCCGTCGCAGGATTATTAATTGCTGACATGTATGTGATCTGGAGCATATGAGATGAGTTGTGTTAATGAAGAACAAAATGCATCGCTTGTTCGAGGAATTGAAGTCCCAATCCTACGAGCAAGTGTGCAATACCATTAAGCGAATTGCGTCGACTTATCCAACTGACACCAATAATTTAGACATTTAACTATAATAATCTGTAGCAATGTTACACATGTATTTTTCGTTTATTTTTTAATCAGCTCAAATAAGTCCACAGTATCATTAGCACATCAGACAAAATTTTTAGCACCAATTCTTCCGAATCTTTACCTTGTGAGTTCAATTATTGCAAAAGTTAACTTTGTCTTTCATATTTTTGATGACGATAAAATAGTGACCACTTGCGGGCGTTGTTGCAAACTTTGAGGCGAACAGTATTATTAGGTTTCCACTTAAAAGAAAAAGCTCTCTATAATCTTGATATCCGAGCTCTGAATATGTCAATGTTCTTGTATTCAAAGGTGTGCTTAAAATTGCAGGGTCTTCAGATATAATATACTTTAATAGACAGTGAGCTGGTGTTGTTTTTCAGTTGTATATCATAAGTACACATTTAAAGAATTTTGAGGAAACTGCCAGTATGACCAATTTAATCTAATGTACGAAGATATATAATATAAATCAGTCAGATATGAAGAATCAGAGCCTATCGATTTAAAATGCCTAGAAGCAAGGATAACATGAAAAATACAAACACTAGAAAAATACGGTGTCACATACATAACACACACTAAAACGTATACTTATGGATACTTAGAGATATGGATTAGATTAATGAATATTTCAAGGAATAATATGCCTTGGTTGAGACGAGATGTGACCCAACAGACCTTATTGTGGTAAAGGTCTAAATGTTTAGGGAAAAAATGGTATATATAGTCTGCTTCGAGCTACGCGGCTGTAATCTCATTATTTAAGTTTTTCTATTGACATTGTAACATAACATGCGAGTGTGTTCGTTTCTCTGCGTGTGTGTGCGCGTGTGCATAGGTGTATATATATATTACAAGAATTTTATCAAGAAGCCAGTGTGTAAAAAAATTCATACGGGGAATATCAATTCACAAGAATATAATTATTCGTTTATATAAATATATATATATATATATATATATACGCACACGCGCGTGTGTTATGTTAAAGGATTGGAGATAGTACGGACAATATAACAGCATGTGTTTGTAATGATATTATTAATAGGAACACCAGAGTAATTTATGTGTAAGTTGGTTTACGTTAGAGAAAGATTTGCACTTGTTTTTTTTGTTTTTTCTAATTAAATGATCCAAAAGCAAGCAACCAGGCAGCGTTCGTTTGACATTTAGTAGCGAAGAATAAAGAGATTGCTACGAACAACAACAACAATAATCAAGGGTCGTTTTTACAATTCACACTATTCTCCGGCTTCATTAAGAGGATCGCATCAACAGGATTAACATTTATAAAATTAATAGTTGGAAATAAGAAAGAAAAAGAAACGTGGAGTAAGGAAAATAAGCGTTCACTCTTCTCTTTGCAATTCTTCATTTTATTGTTGCATTTTTATTTGTTGCTCATTTGTTTTTTAGTTCGTTGTGTTTTCTTCATCTGGTTTATTATTGTAAAGTAATCTCCCCCCCCCCCCACACACACACACACACTCTCGTCCTTGTAGTTTTTAATTTACTTAAGGCCAAGGATCACATTAGAAAATGCAGGCGATAAAGAAGATGAATGCGCCACTGTGAAGACCTGATGTTTAAAATCCTAAATATTCTAACACTAAGCAGTGACCTTTCGAAAGATAATAGTGAGATAAAGGTGGAGAAATGAAGTCGGAAGATGAATAAAAATGGGAGGTGAAGAATGAGGAGGAGGAGACGAAGTAAGTTTCCTTGAGCGTTCATATGAGTTTTGAGTGTATGTGTGTGTGTGTGTGTGTTTCTTTGTGCGTGTGTTCGTGTATGTGTGCTTGCGTGTGTGATAGAAGAGGATCTTTGATCCCTCAGCTTGTATGCATATATATTTACATACACACATGAAGGTATATATATATATATATATATATATATATATATATATATATATATATATATATATATATATATATATATGAATACGCGCACAGGTGTGTGTATGATGTGGAAGTATTAGCATGCATAACATGAAATCGTAAACAATTAACATTATGAATGGCTATGCACATGTATATTCTTTAAAGAAGATGCCGCATACCACCTGAGAATTCAATGGATTCTTTGATTACTAAAGAAGAGAGCAATAGCGTTAAAGGTGAGGAATGCCAAAAGATTTCTTGTCTATGATTCCGTGTTTGTAAAAGTTCTTTGATTTCATGGAGAAAGAAAGCAGCCGTTCTGTCAGCATTAAATAGCTGGGGGAAAAATATGTCATTTCAAGAAACAAGAATAGGTTAAGAAGATGAAATCGGAAATGAAAAAAGAAAGAATAAATAAATAAAATGAAATATATAAAATTATATAACTAATATCAAAATATTAGATATT
Source organism: Octopus bimaculoides (assembly GCF_046866305.1). Lineage (NCBI taxonomy): Eukaryota > Metazoa > Mollusca > Cephalopoda > Octopoda > Octopodidae > Octopus > Octopus bimaculoides. Next base: position 21,448,372 of record NC_142935.1, read on the forward strand.
AGATTTCTCACGATAAAGAAGGGGTTATTTGAAATTTCAAGGAGGTTTAAAGAAGCTGTAGCCATATGTTTTTAGATTACTAAGTTCCGTGTCATGATCTAATCATCGATTACAAAATACGAGTAAATATGTTTTGGCTGTGACGACAACAACAACAACAGCAATGATAATAATGATCTATTTCTTCTATAGGCACAAGGCCTGATCTTTTTAGGGATTACATCGGCCCCAGTATTCAACTGGTACTTATTTCATCGACGCCGAAAGAACGAAAGCAAAGTCGCCCTAATAATAATAATGATAATAGCAGAAAAAAAGCAGCATGAACTGACAGAACCTTAAAATAACCTTTGCGGTAATTCTTCCTGCCATCTGGATTTGAGTCAACTCTCTCTCTTTAACCTTACTGGATGATATAATATAAAGTAACAAACAGACATTCACATTTCAAGCCTTGTGACTTAAATGAACAATCGATATTATAACACAAACAGAAGGCGGCGAACTTTTCGAATCGTTAGTCTGTCGGAGAAAGTCTTGAGCAGCATTTTCTCCAACTATTTACATTCTGAGTTAAAATTCAGTTGAAATCGATTATCATTTCGGGCTTTATAAAATAAGTACTTTCAAGTACTGATGTCATTATAATCGATTTTCACTCACATCAAAATCTCTGCTCCTGTACCTAGATTGGACTGGTTATTGTAGCATTAGTAAGATAAGGCGAATTGGAAAAATGCTTGGAGTGTCTCTGCATGTGGAGTCCAACCCTATCTGGGTCAAATTGTCCCTTCCTTCTTTACTGAAAGTACTGATGTCCTCGTATCAGAATAAACCCTATTTTGTTTTTGAATGAGAAATGAATATTGATATATTTCTTGGCACTCCGTCGCTTACGACATCGAGGGTTCCAGGTGATCTGATCAATGGAACAGCCTGCTCGTGAAATTAACGCGCAAGTGGCTGTGCACTCCACAGACACGTGTACCGTTAGCGTAGTTCTCGGGGATATTCAGCGTGACACAGTGTGACAAGGCTGGCCCCTTTGAAATACAGGTACAACAGAAACAGAAAGAAAGAGTGAGAGAAAGTTGTGGTGAAAGAGTACAGCAGGGTTCGCCACCATCCCCTGCCGGAGCCTCGTGGAGCTTTAGGTGTTTTCGCTCAATAAACACTCACAACGCCCGGTCTGGGAATTGAAAGCGCGTTCCTGTGACCGCGAGTCCGCTGCCCTAACCACTGGGCCATTGCGCCTCCACATTGATGTATACTACCAGCAGAATGAGAAGGGCTGGTGGAGTTATCTGAGCGCTGAGTACAATGCATTTCGGCATGCGTTATAACACTCAGGGCTCCGAATTCAAATCGCACTAAGTTCAACTTTTACTGTCACCCTTGCGAAATCGAGAAATAAATATTCCAGTTACGAAGGTAATTATTCAAATTCATGCTCTATATATCCTTGGAAGCAATAGCTGTTTCCAGATTGGTTGAAATATGGGATCCACTAAATATTCTAAATATCCTTAAGTCACGACTTGTGTTACGATGTCTTTCATACATCTCCTCTAAAAGTGAAACAAACATCACCACCACTACCACCACCAGCTGTTGAATAAGAAGACTTCGTATAGGCACTAGTGAGTTAACGGTATGCCTTGCAGTATTTGTTCTAGTTCTCTGTACTCTGAGTTCTTGTTCCATACAAGTCAATTGATGGGCCACTGACTTTCTTTCCCGATAATACATTTTATATTGCTTTCTGGAAATCCAGCTCTGTAAAATTGAGATGTATATTGTGTTTCTGAGAATTGTATAGGTTACATGAGACTACTCTCTCTTTTTACTCGTTTACTTGCTTCAGTCATTTGACTGTGGCCATGCTGGAGCACCGCCTTTAGGCGAGCAAATCAAACCCAGGACTTATTCTTTGTAAGCCTAGTACTTATTCTATCGGTCTCTTTTGCCGAACCGCTAAGTCACGAGGCCGCAAACACACCAGCATCGGTTGTCAAGCGATGTTGGGGGGACAAATGCAGAAACACAAACATATACACAAACACACATATACGACGAGCTTCTTTCACTTTTCATCTACCAAATCCACTCACAGGGCTTTGGTCGGCCCGAAGCTATATTAGAAAACATTTGCCCAAGATGCCACGCAGTGGGACTGAACCCGGAACCACGTGGTTCGTAAGCAAACTACTTACCACACAGCCACTCCCACGCCAGGATTCTACAAATTTTGTTTTATATAACTGTAATATGCTACAGAAACTAACCGAGCTTAGTTCGATGTCCAGTACAGCAGAATACGAAAATAATAAATTACCAATACTAGCAATACAACTGATACCATGTACATTATGGTAAACACTAGCTGGCCCTGCGCCGTCAAAAATGACGGCATATATATATATATATATATATATATATATATATATATATATATATATATATATATATATATATATATATATATATATATATATATATATATATATATATATATATATATATATATATATATATATATATATATATATATATATATATATATATATATATATATATATATATATATATATATATATATATATATATATATATATATATATAAATATATATATATATATAAATATATATATATATAAATAAATATATATATATATATATATATATATATATATATATATATATATATATATATATATATATATATATATATATATATATATATATATATATATATATATATATGGATGGTAAATCAAATTAATATATATGCCATTGTTCCCATACATTTACAATGTTCAGATACATTCCTATATTTCCCTTGTACACGCACACATATATATATATACATATACTCATTCAGAGTAGAAACGCTGTTTGATCTTTCTTTTCGGCGTTGAATATTCACCATCCCACCAATATGCCGTCACCCCTTCCTTTCTTATTCATCTATCACTCCTTCCTTTCTCATTCATATGTTGTGACGGAGGAAAAGACAAGAGTATTATGATAGTAGATGATTGCCCTGTTGTAATGTTTTAATTGTATTTTTAGTCTAAGATAGGTTTTTCGGTCGCTGTTGAATTTGGCTGGTAAACTTTGTATGGATGATATTGTTCCCCCAGTAAAAATAGACCCTCTATATATTGGGTTCATTATTAGAAATGAAGGTTTTCAAATAAAGACTGTTTAAAGCGTTGCATATCACCAGTAGCAGAATTTCCCAAATGTTGGCGATGTGTTAAGCGAGTCCAAAATGAGACATCGTACTGTTTTGTGCAGAGCTTTATTAGCTCCGCCTTAGCGAAGGAGCAGGTATTGTTTTCCGTTGCGTTTGTTTGATTGTTTGTTTTACCGTGGACAAGATAGCTCAAGAACCGCTGGATGGATTCGGATGAAACTTTCAGGGAAGTTTGGCTTCATGACCGTCACGAACTGATAAGATTTTAGGATCGATCTGGTACCGGACAAGGATTCTGGATTATTTTATCAGTTTTTTAAAACTTATTCTTTGAGAGCGATGGGGTTCATTTTTAGGATTCTCGTTTGTGAGAGCAGTCGAGTTTATTTTAGATATTCTCATTTTAAAAATCTTCTCTGGCTAATCGTTGAGAGGACTTGTTGCCTTGGCGGAGGTTTGCGCTTTTTGAGGGCTCTTGTTGTTATTAAACCTATTGTTTTGTGCATGTTATCAATAGTTTTTGTTATACTAAAATAGTTTTTAAAGATGTGTTTCCTCAAATTTGCTGATTATTCTTTAATGTATATTTAATGTGTATCTCTGACTTTAATTCGTATTTATAAGTTTCCACAGCGCTCTAAAGCTTGGGTTTTTACAGAATTAATTTACTCTAAGGCTATGGCCATTTCCTCCATTATTTAAATCCGATTCTTTCTCTGTATTAACCATTCTAGTGTTTGCATCCAGGTTTCGACATTGCTTATATTCAATTACGTCATCATATCGTACGTGGTTTTACAAGGATTATTCACAACTCAGTTGCATTATGTGAATCACAAGGAAAAATGTTTATTATTTTCTTTAATGTATTCTTTCTCTCGTCTTTTCTATATTGATATCTTGTATTTCTTTTAAAATGGTACATTGGATACTTAAAACCTATTGCTATACTAGCGTAAACATTTAGGAGAATGTTTAACGTGGATTATATGAGAGAGGCATAAGTTATGACCTTTTGTTTCCTTTTGTGAATTGTTTACAACATTTTTCACTGTTCTTAAGTCTCAGTGGTGGATGTCTAAGCATTTCTCTAGCATTTGTTGGAGTTACTTAGCCCGTTGTAGGTTCTAAATGAATTACAGATACATCATGAATAATAAATCACTTCAATGTAATTCTAAATCATTATTGAATGTAATAAAATTTTAGTAGGGAGAGAGATGAAATGTCTTGCCACTGATATAACATGTTTCCACTGGTAGTAATAACATTTATAATAGACATTTCCTCCGTCTGTACGTTCTGATTTCAAATTGTGGCGAGGTCGACTTTGTTTCATCCTCTCAAGGTTGATAAAATAAGTACCTGTTGAGTAACCGAGGTCGATGTGATCAACTTAACCTCTTCCCAGAAATTACTGGCCTCGTGTCAAAATTTGAAACTAATATTAATATTATTATTACTAAGCTAGGGTTAACAGTACAAATATCACTATGCATACCATAGTTGTTGCGATTATTAACATCTCTACCATTATTCTGCAAACTGACAGTTTCACTAAATAACACTCAATTTTAAAATTACTTTTAAAATTAGTAACACTCAGTTTTAAAATTTTCAGATCTATTTTCGTCGACCAGTGTTTTCTGTAAATCCTTATTATCTTCCTCCTCATTATCTGTGTTGCTGAATACTTGCTATTGTTCCCTGATAAGCACTTTCTAGCTGAATGCAAATTATATTTGGTTAGGCAATAATAGAACATGGACAGTTTCAAATGATCGTAGAATGGGTGTTGAGGTCAGGGTGATAAAAGGTGAACCAAGATGCTGACATAAGAAAAGGAGGACCATACCGAACACGATTAAAAAATGGATTGGATATATTTGGCTTACAATTAAGATCAAGTCTCCAAAATTCCAGGTTATGCAAAGAAAACGATAATGCATGTAGCAACCATCTTAAGAACACTAGATAAATTAATTTCTGTTTAAGTACCCATATAATTGATAGTATAATGTAAGTGTACTTGTAACGGCATTCAGATTGCATCAGACAACAATTCAATTGATAAACATAGCCATTGATAAAGGAGTGGGGAGCCTGTATAGATTCCACCGTTCAAAATAGGTGGGTAATATTTATTTCTTTATAATTATTACGTAAACAGGCATAATTAATTTCCTTTCAAAATTACAGTCTGGAAATCTCTATAAGTGTCCATTATAATTTACAATTCTAATATTTTTATTCATATTTCTGAGATACATGATTTAATATTGTTTCCGAGACTTTCATCGAAAAGAATTAGTCGTGAACTTACGCTGTGTTTTATATATTTTATCAATATAAATTTATTACATGAACAATTACAATTTCTATTTAAATGCATGGGGAGGGTGCAATGGCCCCGTGGTTAGGGCAGCGGACTCGCGGTCGGAGGATAGCGGGTTCGATTCCCAGACCGGGTATTGTCTATGTTTACTGAGCGAAAACACCTAAAGATCTACGAGGCTCCGGTAGGGGTGGGGCGAACCCTGTTGTACTCTTTCGCTCCAACTTTCTCTCACTCTTTCTTCTTGTTTCTTGAGTAAAGCTGCGATGGACTGGCTTCCCGTCCATCTGGGGGGGGGGGTGGCACATACGCCATAGAAACCGGGAAACCGGGACCTTGAGCCTGGTTAGGCTGTAAAAGGGCGCATAAATAAATAATTTAAATGCATACCCTGGTTTTAATCTGGCATACACAATCACACACACACACAAACACGCCTACATACATTCCTGCACGCGTATATATATGAATGAATTCACGGCACCTCGTATTTAACGTCTTCAAAACTCCATTCACAAAGTATTGCTGATCCCGAAGTAAAACGCGGAATTAGTTGCAAAATGTAGCGAATTCAGTATCATATAGCAAACCGAACTTTCCAATATGGTTCTATATTTAAGAGATGAGAAATTAGGTATATTATATGACAAAGTTGTTAAGAGCGCGGGCTACTAACCTCAATTTTCCGAGTTCGATTCCAAGCAGTGGAATGAGAACTGAGGGTCGAAATTTCCTCAAGCCACCTGATGAAGGCTGGAAGGTACATTGGTTGAAACAATGTTGTTAACAACAAACAAGACGAGGAAAAATATGCGTCAAATCTAAATAATGTAAATAACGAACTTTCTAAACAGAAACAAAATTTTTGAACGTCCTGCATCATCATAACCACATGTAACTATAATTTGGGACAATCACAGGCACTCATTCTTAAATGGTTATTCAAATAATTCTAATTCGTCATAAATTAATTTGACCTCTAACTTGTTTTGAATATTTCATCACAATTCCAAAGAAATATTGGTGGTACTCCGTCGGTTACGACGACGAGGGTTCAGTTGATCCGATCAACGTAACAGCCTGCACGTGAAATTAACGTGCAAGTGGCTAAGCACTCCACAGACACGTGTACGCTTAACGTAGTTCTCGGGGATATTCAGCGTGACACAGTGTATGACAAGGCTGGCCCTTTGAAATATAGGTACAATAGAAACAGAAAGAAAAAGTGAGAGAAAGATGTGGTGAAAGAGTACAGCAGGGTTCGCCACCACTCCCTGCCGTAGCTTCGTGGGGTTTTTAGGCATTTTTGTTCAATAAACACTCACAATGCCCGGTCTGGGAAATGAAACCACGTTCCCACACGCGCGCTGCCCTAACCACTGGGCCATTGCGCTTCCACGTTAGTATATATATATATATATATATATATATATATATATATATATATATATATATATATATATATATATATATATATATATATATATATATATATATATATATATATATATATATATATATATATATATATATATATATATATATATATATATATATATATATATATATATATATATATATATATATATATATATATATATATATATATATATATATATATATATATATATATATATATATATATATATATATATATATATATATATATATATATATATATATATATATATATATATATATATATTACATAACGAAATAACTGCTATATAAATGCTGTATTCGTGTGAAAGAAATGGAATGAAATATTGTTTCCACTTATATATCTTAAGATGTCCATTCAAAATATGAATGTATATTAATGATACTTACAGAGAATCAAGTTCTTTTTCTTTTAATTTGTTATCTTTTTTCATCATTAATTTACACTAATGCATTTGTTATTATCTTGGCAAAGCTCTGTATTGTATTAAATCTTTTACAACGAAGGTGCACATAAACACATACACATACACACACACACACACACACACACACACACACACACATGTATGGACAAGCTTGAATACATACATTCAAATACATATATATATATATATATATATATACGGTGGTGTGCTTGTGAGGGTATGATATATGACTTCGCATATAGACGTGTGAATACACACACACACACACACACAAACACACACACACTCACACATATACGGGGGTGGGACAAAATAGTGGAAGTACCTAGTATCATAGCATCATAATTTTGAAATATCTACAAAACCGTCAAAAGCTTGTTTATTTTTATATCTTTTGATTTATAATTAGTGTTGCTTAATATGTTTTGCTAAAATCACTATTTCTTTTCAGGTATCATCAGATAAAGGAAACAATAATTCAATAAAATTACAGATCTATCGGACTTTCAAAGAGGTCAAATTGTTGACGCTCGTATAGCAGGCGCTAACGGAACGAAAACAGCCGAAATGTTTGGTGTTTTAAGAAGTACTCTCTCGAAACTAAAGGCAGCCTTTGAGAAAAAGGGAAAAAATCTCCTCGTCGAAACAAAACTCCGAGATAGGAGCCATCGTATTCTTACGCGAATTGTTAGAAAGGATCACAAAAGTACAGCTCCCAAAATTACTGCAGAGCTCAATGACCACGTCGAGAACTCAGTTTCCACAAAAAAAGTTTGCCGAGAGCTGCACAAAGCCAGATTTCACGGGAGAGCTGCAATAAAAAAATCATTATTTTCAAAAACAAACGCTGCAAAACGTTTAAACTGGAGTAAAACCCCACCGAATTGGTCCCTAGAGCAGTGAAAGAATGTTTACACCGGCCATGTATACGTTTAGAGACAGCCAAAAGAAGCATTTGACCCAGACTGCTTCCTTCCAACTGTTACACGTTGTGGAGGATCTGTAATGATTTGGGAGGCTATATCATGGAAATCCGCCGGCCCAATGGTTTCCCTTCATGGCAGAATTAATAGTCAAGACTATTTAGGTATTTCATCTGATCACATTTGTCCTGTGCTTGCGGAAATATCTCCAGAGGGAAACGTAATCTTTCAGGATGATAATGCACCAATTCACACAGCTAGAGTTGTTACTGAATGGCACAAGGAACATTGTAATGAAGTTGAACATCTTATCTGGTCATCACAGTCCCCAGATCTCAATATTATTGAATATGTATGACGTATTTCAGAAACACAAGTAAGGAGTCGATATCCGCCACCATCATCACTACAAGAACTAGAGACCGTTTTAGCTGAAGAATGGCCTAAAATTCCTTTGGAAACCATACAAACTTTCTAGGAGTCCATACCTTGTAGAATTCAAGCTGTAATTACTGCAAAAAGGCGGTGTTACTCCATATTAAAATAAACTTCTTTCACATTTTAAGGTGTTTCTATTATTTTGTTCAACTCCTGTATGTAGAGAGAGAGTGAGAAAGATAAAGAGATAGATAGATAAATAGATAGGTAGATTGGCATATATATACATATATATATATATGTGTGTGTGTGTGTGTGTGTGTGTGTGTATTTAGATAGATAGATATGTGTTTATGTGTTTGTACATGTGCTTTTGTGCATATATGCTATCTAATGTAAATCTCTAAAATGTTTCTGTAATTCTCTAATTTAGCCGAAACTTGAACAAAAAATAAAAATATAATTGACGTTAAATCCCAATACAACACAGATTGCATAACAAAATATTCTAAACGCATAGGACAGAATTTAAATTACACTAATATACAAATGTATACAACGTCAATGAATATAAAACATATTGAGCATACTTCATAGGAAGTCAATATAATACATGATTCATGATTCACACATTCCAAATTTCACTTCTAAAGATACTACATGCAAATATTATGCAACATTAACGCTAACACATAAAAGTTAGGAAAAGCTAAACAGTATTTTCTATGTATGCATTTACTGGTTTAATCACTGGACTGTAGACCGACACCAGACATGCTGAGGTACAGATTGATAGGCTGTCGTTGAATCTATTAAACAAATACATTGATATATTTAATTAGTACGAAACGCAAGAGGACCATTTGCATAAAGGTTTTTTTTTCTGTATTCTTGTATTTATGTTTTAGTAGTTGCAGTGCTAGACTCGACGTACAAATGATCGTGGTGTCTCGGCAAGTGGGAATTCAACACAGAGATTTTTAGAAGCACAGGAAACCGAGAAAACGGCATAAGCTACTGTTGGGAATCGAAACCACGATCCTATGACCGCGCGTCCACTGCCCTAACCACTGGGCCATTGCGCCTCCACGCATGTTCCTTTATATAAGAGGAAACTCAACAAACATTATCGAAGGAGAGTTACTGGCTATATTTTTCTTTTTCCTTATCCGCCTTAAAACAGGGTTTCTATCTTGAAATTTTCATATATATTTGTATAAAAGTTTTATATTACGTCATCCAGACGTAATATCAACGAGCTTACTTTTACTTCAGCTGAAGTAGTTTGTCAACACATCTTTTTTCCGTTTATCAAAATAGTTCACGTTAAAATAAATTTCTAACAGCTGTCCTGCGAAATAATTAATGATATTCAAATCAATATGATAATCAAGACTATACAAAGACCGAAGTGCGTAAATATCTGCAACTTCGTGTAGCGTAAAAATTTTTTTCTATATAACCAAGCTGTATTCCTTCACACGTGAAACAAAGAGACATATTTTTAGAAATATACTTCCGCTCTAACATTTTTTTCTGTATCTTTTATCGTTTATTTTTCCTTTCTTCTCTTCTCGTGTGACCAATCTTCACTTCATTATCTTAGCGAACGAAAAACATGGACGCAATTATAAATAGACGTATGCAGTCTTAGTAAAAGACTTAGTAAACAAGTAAAAAAACTGTGACCGTTTCTAAATGAATGTGAAGCATTCCGTTATATTTAATTTAATTTTTTTTTTTTTTGTCCAACAATGTTACTTTCCGAAATACCAGACAGTTGTTTTTGCTTAAATTAATTGCTAGTTTTCGCCCTCGTGAATAATGATTAGGAATGTATATAAATGTATGTATGTATGTATGTATTTATGTACACACACACATAGATAGATAGATAGATAGATAGATAGATAGATAGATAGATAGATAGACTGACAGGCAGACAGGCAGACAGGCAGACAGGCAGACAGGCAGACAGACGGACAGGGAGACAGACAGACAGGGAGACAGACAGACAGACAGGGAGACAGATAGACAGGGAGACAGATAGATAGATAGATGCATTCATACATACATCCATACATAAACATACATACATGCATACATGCACACACACACACATACATACATACACATACATACACACGCATACACACACACATACACACACACACACACACTCATATGAGTTTATGTATTTCACGCCTAAAATTAATATCTGTCTCTCCTGAACTCCATAATCTCCATGAGCCAGTATTTCTGATCTAAGAAATTAACGTCTCAAACACATTTTATGTTTACAAGACTTCACTGTGATTCTGAATACAATTTCAAGACATAAAGTTGAATATTCAGACCGAACTTGATTATTGGGCGTGTAAATTTCCATTGCTGTTATGGAATTTACTTTACTATAATAGTGTTAATCCTTGTCTGATAACGGACTAAAATGTACTTTGGTATTGTTTGCTGTAGCGACAGTCGGATTAACTAAGTGACACTGCGAATGCTTTGTCCTTCAGCTTAATACCGTCTGTTTGACGATGAAGATTAGCTTGTTGAGGCAGAAGCAAACCAACAATATAAACTACTTAAAGTCTTCACCCAGACATATTGAGACTGCGTTACCACAGTTATAAGTGTCTATGCAACTAACATTTACATTCAACTAGTCAATCGATAGCTAATGAATCAGTGTATCAGTGTGTTTATTTGAAGGCCAAATCATCTGTTTTTCTAAAAGATTATGTGATATTGTTTACATGTTCAGAAACTTTTTGTGTTTTGTCAGAACAAAATAAACAGACCGTACTTTTTTTTTAGCTTTTATTCTCATGTATATTGTAGCTAGAAATTCTCGTCGTCGTCGTAGTTATTCTTTTTTTCCATTCTTCTACTTGGGGAAATGGGGATTCTTCCGCAGAATCGCTTGAGTAACGGGGAAAATAACTAGCAGTAAATGCTCTACAGCTTTATATTTAGCGCTCATCTTTAAATTGCATTCCTTCGTGGTCATTGAATACTTTGTGGTCATAGTATATCAGTCAAACACTGGGAGGGGAGTACTATTAAATAAGCTCCTCTCTCTAAATTTTAGTTCTTTCATCAATATCAATAATCATTAAAGACGGCATTCTGGCTGAATCGCTAGCGCTAGAGCATCAGAAATGTTATTTGCGGCTTTTCTTCCGGCTTTTTTGCGTTATGACGAGAGATTCCACGCAGGTCAACTTTACCTTTCATACCAATTAAATTTTGGAACTTAATGGCCTTGTCTGACGCCCTTCCTAGGCTTGTGCTTATGCTGCTACTATTATTATGATTGATTAATTAATTATAAGAAACTGTTTAAGATGCCGAGATGGCAATAAGGCGGCGTGCTCGCAGGAGTGTTACCACACCGGGAAAATGCTTCGCACCATTTCTTGTCTTCACGTTCAGTAGAGAGTTTGATGTAATCGAAATAGCTGGCTTTGTTCCAGAATTTGTAATCATTATTGTAGTTCTTGTTACCATCATCATCAACATCATCATCATCATCACCATCATCATCGTCATCGTCATCGTCATCATCATTATTATTATTATTATATTATTATTATTATTATTATTATTATATAATATCAATAATAAGAGCGAAATTCCGTCTGTCCGTCTGGGACCTTTGTATCTCAGTTTACTCTACCTAGACGTATTATTCCTTTTTGGAATCAGGATAATCCTGGGATTGAAAATCTGCCCTTCATTTGGTTCTTTAACATCCAGCATTGGTATCTGATTTAAAAGCATTTCGGTTGCTATTTCTAGCAGCTAAAGTTTGGCTGATTCACGATATTTTGGTTGGCGTTTGTCAGATGAAGTAAGAGATGAAGGAGATAAATGACATTCGCTTGTCGAGATAAGAACTTTAGGATAAATTGACCAAGTGTTGGAAATCATATAGGGAGTAGAACAATAGAATGGTTGCATTAAAGAATTAATTTTCATCCGTCCTTAACTTGTGAAAAACCTCCACTGGGGCATATAGTCGTTATAGACATTCTATTTAGTTCTCTGTAGTTTGAGGCCGCAAGCCCGATTAGCCAGCCGCAGGAACCACGCGAAAAGCCCGCACGGAGTGCGACTTTTACTCTAGTTATTATTATTATTATTATTATTATTATTATCATCATCATTGCGTGAGAAAGCAGTGCATGCCATCAAAGAAACACTGGGGTACAAATATATGAAGGCCACTATACTCCTCATGACTACACGTCTGATAAATTTACACCAGGCACATGTATCGCAATCATATGTGAGTGACATGGTGATCTCATATCAAGATAAACTGCACATGACGTTGCATGTGGGGCCCCAGTTAGAATTTTCTTCAGCTCCGGAATAAGGTTTGTTTAAGCATGATGAACGAAACTCCTATGCATTCGGAAATCTGCCCGCTTTTGAATGTTATTTTCTTGGTTTCATCTATTGTTCTTTGTTTTTCTTAATTTATTTTTTTAGAAGCCCCGGTGTGACCTATATCATATTTTATCATATCGCACCGTCCTGTCTCGTTAGCGTTCCTTTAACTATCAATAAATATATCATCGTTATCATCATCGTCGTCGTCGTTACAATCATCATCATCATTATTTATTTATTTTCTCATCCTATGAAGTTTTTTGGTGATGTAAAATAATGAACCTTAGCGAAAGTAGCCAAAATATTGACATAACTTGTTAATGTATGTTTCAGCACTAGATAAACATGGAGTTAAATACAGAATTACAGATGTACACATGCACATGCACGTTAATGCCTTCCTCGCAGCGCACCAATGGAAAATATAGAAAGAGAGGGATCTAAGACAAGAAGCCAACGCTTCGCAGATACCTACAGAAATGGGAGGCACAATGGCCCAGTTGTTAGGGCAGCGGACTCGTGGTCATAGGACCGCGGTTTCGATTCTGAGACCGGGCGTTGTGAGGGTTTATTGAGCGAAAACACCTAAAGCTCCACGAGGCACCGGCAGGAGATGGTGGCGAACTCTGCTGTACTCTTCCACCACAACTTTCTCTCACTCTTACTTCCTGTTTCTGTTGTGCCTGTAATTCAAAGGGCCAGCCTTGTCACACTGTGTCACGCTGAATATCCTCGAGAACTACGTTAAGGGTACACGTCTCTGTGGAGAGCTCAGCCACGTGGACGTTAATTTCACGAGCAGGCCGTTCCGTTGATCGGATCAACTGGAACACTCGACATCGTAAGCGACGGAGTGCCAACAACACAAGAAGACAATACTTCGCAGATACCTACAGAAATTCCGAAAGGACAAGGAATAAGAAGTCTGATAAATTAGGTATGGTGTATCGAGAGCATAACACTGCATCAAGGATTGTGAAACGGGTTAGAAATTAATAAATTAATAAATTAAGACAAAGATTTACAGTAACAAAGAGAAATGCAAATTGCAATATGATGAAAGAGAGAAAGAAAATTTTGTAACTGTCAGATAATCGGATGACAGGAATGAGATTTTCTCTCCCTCTTTCACGCTCTCTCTCTCTCTCTCTCTCTCTCCCTCTCTTTCTCTCGCTATCGCTCTCCTTGTGTCTGTGCTTGTGTTTGTTTGTTTGTTTGTTTGTGTGTGTGTGGAGGGGTGTGTGTGTGTATGTATTTGTAACAGAAAAGACACTGAGATCAGTAAGAGATCATAAAATGCTAAAAATTGAAATTAAATTCTCAAATCATTTACAGCAACTTCGAAAGAATTTATTATCCCGGCTTCTAATTTTCTTCCCTAAAAACGAAAGAAATGTCTGTTTCGTTAATCAAAGATTGAATTTATAGAAGGTTGTTATTTAAACATTAGAAGTATCTTCTGCGAAATCAATTTTTTAACATCTTAGATTAAAACCTGAACATGGGAGGGAAAGATATAACGGGGAGAGAAGAAAGGAATCTGGATGTCAAAGAAATGCTTATGAAAGCAAGTATTTTCTTGGAATTTACAAACTATGTATATAGAATTACCAATTTCTCATAAGTGCATAAGAAAAAATATAAACTAATCAAACCTAAAACTCGTTATGTGAAGAAGGTTTAGGGAGGCGTTTCGATACACTGGAATCAGATTAAAATATTTGAACATTTTTTCCGTATACATACATACACACATATACATGCATATATATATTTATCTTTACACTATAATGACATTCTCTTAATATTCACCACGGAAGCAGAAAAGTACGATAAGAAATATATTAGTAAATACGCCATCAAGAATGTAAACTAGAAGAGCTGAGATTAGCGACGAATTGACACTTCAGCCTCTGATGAACAACTGAATTGACAGTTATGTATATACGCAGTATTGTTTCTTTCTTTTGTATATTAAGAATCATACACAGGCACCCGCGCAAGCACACACATGAGTATGTTTTTGTAAACAATGCAGTCTATACGTGTATCTATGGCTCTCTCTCTCTCTCTCTCTCTCTATATATATATATATATATATATATATATATATATAAATGTATATATGTATGTATATATATATATATATATATATATATATATATATATATATATATATATATATATAAATGTATATATGTATATATATATATATATATATATATATATATATATATATATATATATAAATGTATATATGTATGTATATATATATATATATATATATATAAATGTATATATGTATGTATATATATATATATATATATATATATATATATATATATATATATATATATATATATATATATAAATGTATATATGTATGTATATATATATATATATATATATATATATATATATAAATGTATATATGTATGTATGTATATATATATATATATATATATATATATATATATATATATATATATATATATATATATATATATATATATATATATATATATATATATATATATGGGAATTTCTGTCTGTGGGTGTGTTTGTTAACTAACTCCTCCATCGTTTTATCGATTTTAATGACACTTGACACGTGAGTAGAACTCATGTCTGGAAACCTCATGGCATACTCAGATTGTTGAAAAGATCGATAATAGGCCCTGGAAAGGATCCTCATATACAGCCAAAGTAAATAACCCATTCATTTCCTAAATTATTTGGTAAAAATGAAACTGAGTATGCGTATTTCTTAGTATTTGAACTCTAGGGTTGATACATTATTTACATTATTTACATTATTTACAATTGACGGATATTTGTCCTCATCGCGTTTGTTGTTAACACAACGTTGTGTTAACAACAAACAAGGTGAGGACAAATATCCGTCAGTTGTAAATAATGTAAATAATGTACATAATTCCTATAGAACTGTTTGAGTTATTTTCGCAATTCATCCAGTAGAACCTTTGAACAAGTAAATAGTATTTTCCTAAAGAATAGATCCACTTATTTCGGTTAGTGACGTATTCACGAATATACGAACACTAGTGCCTGTGAGGGTTATATACTCTGGGAACGCACAAAAGCCCTTTTTAGAGTAATTTACTTTGAATTTTTATTGTCTCATATCTGATTGGCCTGTTATTGCGTAACATGTTTCACGATTTTAGTATACACACCTTTTTCGCATTTTCCTCCTATGTTCTATTTTTCTCTGGGAACGCATTAAAGTCCTTTTCGGGGCTACTTTATTTGAATTCTTACTATCGGGTAACTAATTTCATGTTATTACATAACTGATTTTACAATTTAGGTATTCATAGCTTATTGGAAATTCCTAAAACCAAGATCCTGTGTAAGACAATTTGGTATTCTCTGTAAATGCACAAAAGCCGTTATGTGTGTGTGTGGCTACATACTTTGTATTGTTGTTATTGGATTAGGGAAACAATTATGAGAACAGAACCAAGGGATAAGCCCCACTTTCCCGGGAATTATCGCATACGTCAGCTAGTATATATATATATGTATTGTGTACATGTGTATGTGCGCGCGAGCGTATGTGTTTAAGTGTGTGTGTGTCATTGTGTTTCTGTTTAACCACCAACCATTGCTTCACAGCTGAAAAATACATTAAAACTGTGCTCCAGCATGGCTGTAGTTAAACAATTAAAAGAAGTAGGATAAAAGTATGCATATATATATATATATATATAGAAAGAGAGACAGAGTAAGCCAGAACGCAAGTGACAGTGGAATGGTGAACGAAACAAAGTGAATAGAACGCAATGACAAATGTATACGCTGGTAACTTTTAATCGGACCTTTAGAAATTATTGTTACTTTCAAGCCAGTGAAATCATATATGTGTATGTGCATGGAGGTATATATATGTATATATGCGTATATTATATATATATATATATATATATATATATATATATATATATATATATATATATATATATATATATATATATATATATATATATATATGTATGTATGTATGTATGTATGTATATGTATGTCTCTATATATGTGTATGTGTGTATGTTACTTGTGTCTGTATATGCTTGCCTTGTCTGTACGTTAGTTTGTACGTATGCAATGTATGTATATGTTGTTACTAGTAGTCTCTATCATCAAGAATATGATACAAAAGCTATCTAGGTTACATAATAAATAACCCGGTATATCAAGATATATCGATGATGAATCAGAGAGTTAAGGGAGGTTATTAAAGAAGGAAAAGTAAATATTGTCAAACGCAATAAAGAAAACAAGACAAATATGTAAATAACATGTTACAAATTGAAAATTTCGTATCGAGACAAATAAGAAGTCTAGAAAAGATAATTTATAATAAATTGTAATATTGCAAACGGCATGATATATGAGGGTGTGATAATATAAATATAAAAAAAAACAAAGAATGAAAAATATATATGAATGTAAACCTAAAGAAAATTAGCGAAATGAACAATAAAGACTGACATTGAAATAAAATATAATTCTGGGTGAGAGAACAAGCGAACGAAAGAATTAGTAAATAAACGAATGAATGAATGATTGATTCAAAACAAAAGAGAAAAAAAAGCACATATATAATGACAAGAAAAGAATAATACAAATTTAGTGGGATAGAAGATTATAGCGAAACTGCTGTGTTGAATAGCAAACAAAAATGGGTGACCTAACGAAATTGACTGTGATAGAATGATATATATTCTGACATCTTGAAGAATGCTAAAATATCGGTGTGTGGTTTTCGTGGAGAAGATAATTGAGAGTAATGTCGGAGAAGGATTGGTGAGGCGATGCAGAGATAGAACAAGAAGGAAGCGATAGACAATGAGAGTGAGGTGGTTGGGATAATCAAGAAGGATTGAAGAAGAGCTATAAGATGCAAAGAGAAGAGCGAAAGAAGAGGGTGTATTGGGGGAGAGAAAAGGGGTTAGAAAATGATAATTAACTGACGCTAGACGGAACCTATAGGAAAACTGATATTCTGCGAATTTGAGAATCTATAAAGCTGTCAATTCTACAGAAAACCAGGTACAATTTCGTGCTTCCCCAGCATCATTGATAGAATAGACCCTGCCAAGAAGAATAATTAGTCAAAGACAAATGGTTGTGATGTGAATGTGTGTGTATCTGTTTATGTTACTATTAGTGTGTTTATGAATATATATATATATATATATATATATATATATATATATATATATATATATATACATATATGCACATATATATGTGTGTGTACATATATATACACAAACAAACATGTATGTGTATGTATATATATGTAAAGAATATACATACATATACATAACATGCATGTATGTATATGTACGTATGTGTATGTATGCATATACCGATATATATGTGTGTGTGTGTATTGTGAATATGTGCATATATATATATATATATATATGTGTGTGTGTGTATTGTTAATATGTGTATATATGTGCAAACATATATACAGAAATACATACATACATACATACATACATACATGCATGCATGCATGTATGTATATGTATTTACCCACAGTTTGGTGTACTTGTCTCCATAATTCGATAACTGAGAAGGGTGCAAAGGGAAAGGGAGGCAGACATGAAATGAATGAAGGACGTGGGGGTGTGTGGCAGAAAAATATCTTAACGAATTACTTTCTTTTACCCCCTTATATCATGTTTCAGTTTTGCTGATCCTGCGAAACATCACATGTGGATGTGAAGACGACGGTGATGGTGATGGCGATGGTGATGGCGATGCCGCTATTGGCTGTGATGTGCCGTTGTATTGATGCGCAGTGTTATTGAGGTAGTGTTTGAGATTACGCTACTGGTCGTAATTATGGTGATATTGATGGTAGTGTTAGAGCAATGGTGGTGGTAGTCGTTGTTGCTGTGATGGCGGTGGTAAAATATCACAGATGTTGGCGGCATGTTGGTGATGTTGTTGGAAATGGGAATGGTTGTAGTAAACTGAGGTTGTCGAGCATGACGGTATTGGTGTTATTGGAATAGGTGGTAGTATGGGCAGTTATGGTGGTGACGGTTGTGGTGATAATAATTGTGATGGTGGTAGAAAAATGATGGTGGTGGTCATATATGTTATGAATCGTATTAGTAATGCTGATAATGGTGATGTTTCTGATTTGAATAATAATAAACCTCATTGTGTTGGTATTGGTACCAATAATCAATGATTTCTATCAATATTAATCATTATCTAATATATTCCAGATTCTTTTTTTAAATCACGGGTGACAACTATACTCTTTTACTTGTTTCAGTCATTTGACTGCGGCCATGCTGGAGCACCGCCTTTAGTCGAGTAAATCGACCCCAGGACTTATTCTTTGTAAGCCTAGTACTTATTCTATCGGTCTCTTTTGCCGAACCGCTAAGTTACGGGCACATAAACACAACAGCATCGGTTGTCAAGCGATTGTGGGGGGACAAACACGGACACACAAACATATACACACACATACATATATATATATATATATATATATATATATATATATATATATATATATATACATATATACGACAGGCTTCTTTCAGTTTCCGTCTACCAAATCCACTCACAAGGTTTTGGTCGGCCCGAGGATATAGTAGTAGTAGAAGACACTTGCCCAAGATGCCACGCAGTGGTAATGAAACCGGAACCATGTGGTCGGTAAGCAAGTTACTTACCACACAGCCACTCCTGCGCCTACTATGGAAATGTTTTAGTGTAAGTAAGCATTTTCGGTAGAGCAGAATCTTAACCACTCTGTAAGTATGCTATTTAGATATCAGTAAGCTGACGAGCATGAAGAATCGTTAGCAACGCCGGAGTTTACATTCAGAATTTAAGCTCCACCGTCACCGGATTTATCTTTCATTATTATGGAACCAGTAAAATAAGTAGCAGCTTTGCACTGGTGTCGATGAAATCAACTTAAGCCCTCCTCCCACAATTTCCGGCCTTTGGCTATAGTACAATGAAATATAAATTAGTAAGTTTGGCCCTCCAGGTTAGGGGTTTAGAATTGGGATAACAACCTGCTGTAGTAAAAAGAAATAAACATACCTGTTACAGGGACGCGAACTGGTGAAAGCTTTCGAGAAGCCAAGCGCGCCGATAACATTTCTGACGCCCAACACCGAAACAGTTTTGGTGCAAGAGTGTTGAAAGCAAAGGTGAGGGCAGCCGGAATGACGTGGGCTGAGCTGAAGAGGATCCCCCAGAGCCGCGTCCGTTGGAAAGGATGTTTTTGCAGCCCTGTGTTTCCCGAGGAATCAAGAGGCAGACGAAGAAGAAGAAAATAACTACATAATTACAAAAGGGAAGGCGAGATGGTCATATTTTTTTATTTATTTATGCGCCCTTTTCAAGCCTAGCTAGACTCATGGGCCCGGTTTCCTGGTTTCTATGGCGTATGTTTTCCCCCCAGCTGGACCAGACGCTAGTCCATCGCAGCGTTACTCAAGAAACAGGAAGAAAGAGTGAGTGAAAGTTGGGGCAAAAGAGCACAACAGGGTCGCCACCACCCCCTACCGGAGCCTCGTGGAGCTTTAGGTATTTTCGCTCAATAAACACGCACAACGCCCGGTCTAGGAATCGAAACCGTGATCCTCTGACCGCGAGTCCGCTGCCCTGACCACTGGGCCATTGCGCCTCCGAGATGGTCGTAGTTGGGAATAATATGATCAGTGGCGGTTTCAGTTAGTTATTCTGAACTAAGGCAAAGTAGAAAAATATCGAGAACTAGAGAAAGATTCATTCTAATTTTAGCAAAAGCTTAGCAACTGTGAAGAAGGAAGAATCCGATTGCATCGATCCGAATGGGCAACTGGTACTTATTTTATCAATCTCGGAAGAATGAACGGTAAAGTCAACCTTAGCGACATTTGAGCTCTGGAAATAAAGCAATATCTATAGAAACAGGCCACAATGTATATTTGTTGGTATCTCCAACATGCAAAGGATAATAAAATCGATTACTCTTAGACGCCGTATGCAGAAAGAAATAATAAAATACTAGTTATTATTATAATCATATTTAGTACAGGGTGTATAAAAAAATCTAGCTATAATTGAAACCCTATCTTGTTTGTATAGTGTTCTTATATTTACTCATATATTATGCTTTACACAAGGAGTGAAAACCCATCTTCATTTTAAGAACATACTATATAATGAGTGAAATAATTTTCCTGAGATTGCTGTCACTGATAGTGCTATAATTCACACATTCGATACATGATTAAATATAGCAACTCCCCACTTTCCTCTTCGTATACGTGTGCATGTGTGAAAGAGTATTTGCGTGGTCGGAGGTTGCGTGCGTTCCTTCATGTATGTGTGTGTTTGTGGGTGTCAAAGCGAGAAATAGGGAGAGACAGTTCCATATTTAACATTTTTGTTTGTTTTTTTTTGTTTTTTATTTCACTGCAAAGAATGTAGGCGCCGCTTTCGCCCAACAGTTTATCAAGCTCCGGATATTTATATTTATTTTATTGTTACTATTATTATTATTATTATTATTATTATTATTATTATTATCATTATTATTATTATTATTTTAGATGACCTGGACCCCTCGTGCTATCTCCACATTATTTTGGCAGAGAAATGTGAGTGAAATCGATCCTAAACATCATCATTAATCATTACTACTACTACTACTACTACTAATAATAATAATAATAATAATAATAATAATAATAATAATAATAATATTACTACTACTACTGCTACTACTACTACAGGAACAAACATTACTAAATGCAATAATAATATTAACAACGATATAAAAGGGGAACGAGCTGGCCAAATCGTTCGCACGCCACATTAGTTAGCGGGATTTCGTCTGTTCTGAGTTCAAATTCCGCCTAAGTTGATTTACGATCAGCATTTCGGGATGCATAAAATAAGTACCAGTTGAGTACCGGGGGTTGATATTATCGTCTTACTCCCAAATAACTGCTGCTCCTGGCCCAGAGTTTGAAACCAATATTAACCATGATACTGCTGCTACTACTACTAACAAGAACAACAACAATAATAATAATAATAATCCTTTCTATTATAGGCACATCGGCCCAGTGCGTAACTGGTAATTATTAAATCGACCCCGAAAGGATAAAAGCACAGTCGGCCTCAGCGGAATTTGAATTCAAAACGTAGCGGTAGGCAAAATGCAGATAATCATTTCGGACGGCGTGCTAGCGATTCTGCCAGCTCGCCGCCCCATGATGATGATGATGATGATGATGATGATGATGATGATGATGATGATGATGATGATGATGATGATGATGATGATAATGATAATGATAATAATAATAATAATAATAATAGTAGTAGTAGTAGTAGTAGTAGTAGTAGTAGTAGTAGTAGTAGTAGTAGTAGTAATAGTAATAGTAATAATAATAATAATAATAATAATAATAATAGTAGTAGTAGTAGTAGTAATAGTAATAGTAATAGTAATAATAATAATAATAATAATAATAGACGTAAAATGCTGTCTATGTGATCTCAAATTTTAAAGCAAACACATAATTTTCTTATGGTTTCTTAAACATTCACTTGAACAAAACTGTACAAATCTAAATATATGGTACCCTAGGCAGAACACCTACATGAACTTCTAACTTGTTGTCTCTTGAGGTCTCTGGGTGAGATTTGGATCCAACTTGTACAAATGCAAAACAAAAGTCAAATATAAAATAATAATAATAATAATAATAATAATATGTACAAGAAGAAGAAGAAGAAGAAGAAGAAGAAGAAGAAGAAGAAGAAGAAGAAGAAGAAGAAGAAGAAGAAGAAGAAGAAGAAGAAGAAGAAGAAGAAATATTCAGTGATGAGGGAAAGGATCAGAAGAGAATGTTATCGCAGGGTAAGGGCAATACTCAAGACAGAGCTGAATGCAAGAAACGGGATCGAAGCGAACAATATTTTAGCCGTACCGGTGACTTACAGTTTTAATATCATTAACTGGTCAATTACTGAAATATGTAATCTTGACTAAAAAAAAAAAAAAATGCGAAAATTGTTGACTATGAATAGAATGCACCACCCTAAGGCAGACATAGAACGACTTTACCTACCAAGAAAAGAGGGTAGATGTGGACTTTTAAAACTGGATTTAACAATGAAGAATGCTGCAATTCGCCTCAACACCTACCTGAAACTAATGACTGGATGTTAAAACTTGTCTTCAAGCATGAAAACAAAAAAGCGTCATAGTAACAAAATAGGCAAGTGAATATCTAATACAACAAATTCCAGAATTAGACGTATTTGATACAAGCACGAAAAAATCTAAACGTATGAAAACCGGTGCTAAAACTGCTGCCTTAGATATTCTCACTGATAAATGGCAGGAAAAACCTCTCAATGGCAAATACCCAAAGGGAGCTAATAATGCCGATGTTGACAAAGGTTAATTTCTTCTGGCTTGAAGTCAGAAACAGAAGGGTTTATCATAGCAGCCTAAGAGCAATGCCTACCAACAAGGAACTACCAGGTCAACATATTAGAGAACGGCACTAGCCTAACATGTCGTGCATGTAAACAACAAAATGAAACCATAGGCTCAAAAGGCCAGTTTCCTCCAGACTCTTTACCATATATAATTCTGCCGCTTGAATGCACTATAGCTCCGCGTGTGTTCAAAAACGCAGCGCAATCTGCGGACCATGAATCGAAATCACAATCTTACGATAAGTGCAACAAGCTAATCCCTACGCCACACGCCTCCACAAAGCTATTTATAGATACATATGTGAGTGTGTGTGTGTGTGTGTGTGTGTGTGTGTGTGTGTGTGTGTGTGTGTGTGTGTGTATGTGTGTGAGTTTATGTGTATTTGTATACGGGTGATTGTGTATCTGTCTCTCACTATATATATATATATATATATATATATGGTATTTATTAATGTTATTTGCTGTTTATTGATTGTATAATTTATTGATGTTTGGGAATAGGTTTTTTTGTGGTATATTTGTCTTTCTAGATGTTTTGAATGACATATTTCATTGTTGACTTTGTTGACAGTTGGTTCTTCTCTAAACTATATATGTATATATATATATATATATATATATATATATATATATATATATATATATATATATATATATATATATATATATATACATATATATATATATATATATATATATATACATATATATATATATATATATATATATATATATATACATATATATATATATATATATGTGTGTGTGTGTGTGTGTGTGTGTGTATACATATATATGTGTGTGTGTATACACATACATATATAAGTTTACGACGGAAAATACCAGCATCGAATTTAAATTAAGATGTGTCATTAATTACTAGTTCACTATATCATTAATAAATTCGAACGTTTCTTTGAGGTTTTGACTTCCTGGACTTTGCTAGAAATTTCCATACATAGAAAGGTGAAGAGTAGAAGAATGAAGGAAGAAAATAGATGAACTATATTTGTTTTTGTGTGCAACTGTCTGTATACGTCTGTATAGGCGCTTTTGTACCTATGGTTTTCTACTGGATGCTTTGCAATGTGTCTTTCGTCTTTTGCGTCATATGCCTACAATATCTTAGCTCGTTTTTCTTTTTCTTTTTCTGTTTCCGTCCGTTTAGTTGTATCTTTACAGCGACGCATATGCTACTAAATCTACTAAAACTTCTCGTTTGTTGCAACAATTCCAATACATTCATGATTATTAATATTTTAATTTCTTCAATAACCACATGGGTATTACCTTTGTCTGCGGTTTTATACTACATCGCTATCTTCCATTAAATGTCGTATCTATATTACAGTTCCGGAGAAAACAGTTTGTTTCCAGCCACCATTCAATAAATTATCGTTGTTAAATGCAGAGAAAATATAAAATAATCATGCAAATAAAAAAAATCACTGACGCTGCCGGATTGAAGCAGAAAGTAAATTATGTTATACAATTGTACAATTTTAGCACACTGAGTGGGTAAAATTTATTTAGTAGACACCAGAGAGTAGACGTTAATCGCTGCAGGAAGGTTGATCTCAACTTGATATTCCTAAGATCAATGGCATTGTTGCTGATATTTTAAAATCTAAATTGCATTGCTGATAGTAACAAGTAGTTCTCTCTTATATTATATTGTCTTGTTTCTATTCGTAAACGTATCCGCGACAATTTACGAATGTTTCACTGTTTAAAGCCGCTTACAATGAGAGACAGATATTAATGGTCATTGTTCGGACGTCGGTATTACTTTCAGTATGTCTTATCAAATGTACATCTGTTTATGCTAGAAATCCTTTCAATATCTCCATACCTTCTTTGACATAACTCTAGGTTTGTGTTTACATAGATTCATAAGCACACACGCACACACCCACACACACCCACACACCCAATGAAATTCAATTTTCGTCCTATTCTTTACAGCTGTACCTGAGGATTTGGGGGAACCATAAATTCAAGATTGGAAATATATAGATCTATTACTTTTTGTCAACATAATGTGGAAGTTCCAGGATGGGACGAATGTTATTTATCCCCAGGAAACATAATTTCCACCTGACTGTACGATACAAAAATCCTGTCCTTATATTTCCAAACAGGGGAGATCAGCACCTCCACCCTCAACCTCACATCCGCGGACCGGTTTCTGGATTATTGCTCTTTATCAGCGTGGATTAGCTTGGTTGGCTAAGTGTCGCTACTGATCTACTGTCGAAAATATATAGATCTCGAAGTGGTATTACTGTATATCTCTCTTTGAAAGATTTAGAAATAATAATATTTGCATATTGTAGATCAGTGTGAGTCTGTCACTTTGAAAAGTATATATTCGTCCCATACTGGGACTGCTACATATTGTTGGCAAAACATTATTACTTTATGGTACTGTTACTGTATACACCTCTTCGAGAGATTTAGAGATGATAATATTTCTAATATATAAATCTTTTTTCGAATAATGGTACTGGAAACATGTGGCGTGGGATTATAGATAATACCATGTAAAAGTTGGCTTGAAAAACCCTTTTAGTCAAAAAAGGTTGAAAGTTGCAGGGGGAACACGAATCCACAAACTTCATCGCTACCATTGCGCCACAACAAACCTCCAAAGATTTTTCTATCTATTTTAAAAACTTAGCTCTTACCTGCGAGAATTATATGCTGCTGATCTCTTAAAATTTTATAACTTTTCGGGAGAGAGTGATATAATTCATTTTTAGAATGATGGTTCTCGAAACATTTCATATAAATCTAAAGAATAGCATTTAAATAAGTTGAAAAATACTTTTACAGAAAAAACTTCGAATAGTGCTCGTGCTATATCATTAAAAATATATATCTTTCTCGTTCTCTAACACGGTTATAGTACACTTATAGCGTCAACAAGACACGCATACATATATGGGTATGTGTTTATTTATGGATATTTCTCTCTCTCTCTCTCTCTCTCTCTCTCTCTCTCTCTCTCTCTATATATATATATATATATATATATATATATATATATATATACATACATATATATATACAAAAATGTATCTACATATGTGTGTATGTATATATGTGTATGTACATATATGTATATATATATATATGTATATACATATATATATGTATGTATGTGTATATGTATATATGTGAGTATATATATATATATATATATATACATATATATATATATATATATATATATATATATATATATATATATATAACGTGAGAGAGTTAGGGGTTGGGGGTTCAACCCACTAAGGGATAGTATCTATCCAGTATACTGCTGGGAGGGTACCCAATTATTGCTACACTAGTGCTATACTAAGTGCAATCAATGGGAGCGGGTAAAAGTGGAGGTTTTACCCAAAATTTGTATAACAATTAGAAAATGGAGGATAATATGCTGAACCCAACTACTTGCAGACGGTGTATCCCGTTGAATTCATTAATTTAATTCATAGCAAAAGTGACAACAAAAGAAAAAGAAAAAAAGAAAGAACCAAAGCACAGGTGTCTATGGCAGACTATGTTATTTTGCCAACCTGGTTTACATATAGAAGTACAAAGTACATAAGGAATTAGAGGATGAACAGAAGTTTAATCTTACAGCTGTTTCGGCCTAGTTTTAGCAAGCTCCATTCTATCCGAATATTCCTTTCCGGAGTGATTATCGGATAAATCACTCCGGATAGGAATATTCGGATAGAATGGGGCTTGCTAAATCTAGGCCGAAATAGCTGTAAGATTAAACTTCTGTTCATCCTCTAATTCCTTATGTACTTTGTACTTCTATATGTAAACCAGGTTGGCAGAATAACATAGTCTGCCATAGACACCTGTGCTTTGGTTCTTTCTTTCTTTTTCTTTCTTTTTTTGTCACTTTTGCTATGAATTAAATTAATGAATTCAACGGGATACACCGTCTGCAAGTAGTTGGGTTCAGCATATTATCCTCCATTTTCTAATTGTTATATATATATATATATATATACAGAGAGAGAGAGAGAGAGAGAGAGAGAGAGAGAGAGAGAGAGAGAGAGAGAGAGAGAGAGAGAAACATGCTAGAATAGGAGATCGTTCTGACCTCGATAACTATCGATTTATACTTACTTTAAGTATTTGAAAAGTAAGGGACACATTGATAAGTACATTTAGAGTAAGCCATCTCTCGCAATGAGCTTTGTAGAACGTCGGAAACATTTCCTAGCCTCGAAGAGAAGTTACATTTTCAGGATG
The DNA here is from genome assembly GCF_046866305.1 of Octopus bimaculoides. Taxonomy (NCBI): domain Eukaryota; kingdom Metazoa; phylum Mollusca; class Cephalopoda; order Octopoda; family Octopodidae; genus Octopus; species Octopus bimaculoides. Next base: position 21,476,269 of record NC_142935.1, read on the forward strand.
CATTCTTAACTATTCAAAGGAAGGACCTTTGCCCGAAACCAATCTTCGGTGAACATGATTTACACATTTCTAATCAAGGGCCATGGCTCTAGTTACTGGATACTCAAAATTCAGCGGGATGTTGTGCAATGATAGTATCGAGCTATGTTTGCACACTTTAATATAGGTTTCCAATTAGGGTACAAAGCCAGCAATTTCAGGGAAGGGGAATTCGATTACACCAGCACAGTACTCAAGTGCTACTTATTTTATCGATCCCGAACGATAAAACGCAGAGACGACTTCGGTGTAATTACGTTCTGGGTTCAAATTCCGACATGGACGAATTTGCCTTTCATCTCTTCGTGGTCGAAAAGCTTCAGTAGCAGCTGAACACTGGGGTCGATATTATGGACTTAGTCCCTTCCTCCAAACCTGTTGGGCTTGCCCCAAATTTTGAAATCATTATTGTTGCTGATGCTGTTATTGATGATATTGTTGCTATTGTGAGCAGGCGGAATCGTTAGCACATAGGAAAATGATTGCTGTTATATAGTTCGTCTTTACGTTCCGAGTTCCAATACCTCCAAGGTGGAGTTTTACCTTTTATTCTGCAGAGGTTGATAAAATAAAAGATACAAGTTCTGCACTGATGTCGATGTAATTGACTTAATCACTCTCCACAATTTGCTGGACGAGTGACAACTCTGAAACCATCGTCATTGTTGTTGCCGTCGCTATTAATGTTGTTAGCAGTATTAGTAGCACTAGTGGTGGTAGTAGAGTTAGTGGTGGTGGTGGTGGTTGTAGTAGTAGTAGTAGTAGTAGTAGTAGTAGTAGTAGTAGTAGTAGTAGTAGTAGTAGTAGTAGTATGCCTTTGTCGTACACGTGTGCCCATGTATGTCTCTGCGTTTATGAATTAAGCGTAAATGTAAGTTCGTCGAGGCTTGTATTTTTATATATATATACCTATATACCACCTATATTACAGCCTGTTGGAATTGATATATACATGCACACATACGCACACGTACACACACACACACACACACACCTATATATATATACGTATATGTTAACATAAGTACTAGAATATAAATTTAAAATATTTTGTTTAAGTGGTGAGGACACGCACACACTCACGAACATAACCTACATGCATACATACATACATAATTACATATAGACACACCCATACAAACACATTTACATACATGCATGTACATTTTGACATAACTACTAGAATATAAATTTAAAACATTTTTCTTGAGTGGTGAAGACATATTTCATCTTGACTTCATAATATCTGTTCTAACAAACAAATAATCAGTTTCGCTGAGAACACAATATGACGGAATAAAAATATTGTGACTTTAGATTTATTGACATGACAAAACATCCCTCATCCAATCACATCGTCATGTCCCTACTTGTTTTTATTTTCGTCTCCCTCTTCTAGAGAAGTCTTATTTTGAATTTATTTGCATTCCACTTCTATCTGTCCTCATTTCATCTTTTACTCTTTCTATTTGCTGTTTTGTCTTTCGTTTTCACTGTCTGTCTGTCTAACTGTCTGTTTGTATAACTGTTTCTCTCTCTCCCTCCATCTATCTATCTATCTATCTCTCAATATATATATATATATATATATATATATATATATATATATATATATATATATATCTTTCTATCACTTTGACTGTCTATCTTTATATATTTATATTTCTTTATCTATCTGTCTGCCTATCTATCTATCTATCCATCTATCTATCTATCTATCTATCTATCTATCTATCTGTCCATCTATCCATATGTCCATTTATCTATCTATCAATCTATCTTTCTATTTATCTATCTGTTTGTCTATCTATCTGCTTGTCTGCCTATTACATGTACAACAAAAATTAACATTAGTTCGACTACAGAGATGAGAATAACATTTTCTAGGCTAGTTTTATGGGTAGATCACGAAAATGGCAACTGTTTCTCAAACAATGACTCTAGTTTATAGTAATTCGGCTTTTTAATATTTTGGTAGTTTTATTATTTTATATTTATTTATTATTTTTTTTTAGTTTTCAGATTTTCAGAGAAAAAACAATAAAATACCTATAATATATCTTTAATTAGAATAAAAATCGCATTGAAATACCAAGAGGGTAGTGTAGAAATCACCCAGACAAATTTTGTCATATCTGTGCTGCTGTGACATTCCAGAAGAATGCAAGAAGCATTACGGCGTTGGTAAAAAAAAAAAAACAATATTACTTATATTTTGGTGTCAAGATCGGAGACCAACATTAAATTTGGACCTCACATATCTGTTGCGCAACATGTACCAATGGTCTTTCAAAATGGTCTTTGGATAAGTCAAGAAGTATGCAGTTTCGCATTCTAATGATTTGGCGTGAACCACAAGACTACCAATCTGACTGCTATTACTGTCTTGTAGATGTTAAAGGTAAGTGTGTTTTTATTTGCATTAAACCTAGCATATATTTATGCAGAAATCCAGGCAAGATAGTTTGTAGAAACCCAAGACCAATCACTATATTTCACTCATTGAACTGCAGTCACAGTCTTGAAAGATCCTAAAGTTTCAAGTTAGCAACTTTAAGCTTTCTAAATTTCTATGAATTCTTCTGTCGTTATTTATTATGCCAGATTACTTAGTTATGAGAGCTGAACGGAAACAACCGTTCACCGACATATTTACATCCGCATACGTACAAATGCATAAGCATGTGTGTTTGTGTATGCATATATGTATATATAACTATGTATGTGTAGGAATAATTCTAGAAACTTTATATTCATAAAGATTATCATTCTTTTTATTGTATTTTAATATTGTTCGTCCAGGCAAAGACACACTACCCAATTATATCATTAATAAAACCCCGATTATTTAACGTTGCTATCTGTTAAAAATTACTTTCCTTCCATTATATTCCGAATTATCTGAAACAACTGAATCCCATTTAAATAGTCAGCAACCAAGATTTCTAAGCCAGAAGAGAATATTCAATATAAATAAAGTATCTTCTTAAATGCTAAAATGTTTCTACATATGGTTATATGATGTTTTCTCTTAATCTGTGACATTTGAAATCGATATAGACACATAAGTAAAACGAAGCATAATTCTTGCTTGAACGAAATTAATTTCTGCTTCCATTTCGTATAACACACACATATAGTTATATATATATATATATATATAAGTTTGTCCACTTTTACTTCTTGAAATTTTCAATTGACGCATATAATTCAATTCAGTGCTTGTGAAAACGATGTTAACTAGCTCAAAAGTTGGTTTTAAATGTTTTACTTCAGGAAGATTCTCAGTCACGTAACAATAAGCCTTCGTTTCATGTGAAACGAGATACTGAGCTAATTAGGTGCTATGATTTAAGCTTTTATAATGGCTTACGCTCTGCCCTTTTTTTATATATTAGTGGCGATAACGTTGCGATAGATTAGCAAGCCTTGTTATGTCAATAGGGAGGTTACAGATAATGTAATTTTGCAGAACTTAAAGAATACAATGGTGATGAAAGAAGCAATAATTTCATCTTCAAAGTTCGTAAAATAAGGAGGGAGAGAGAGAGTGAAGAAGAAGGGGAGATCCATACATAGATACCACACTTGCGCGATAAATAGGTAGGTAGACAGAGATATTACCACTCATTATGTGAGAGAGAGAAAATTATGTATGTGGGTGTTGATAGTTAGATATGAAATAGTCGTTAAGCAATTGTTAATCAAGTACACAGATGCATAGATAAAGATTGCACAAGGATGGATTGACAGATACATAGATAGGTACGAAGAGATGGATATATTCATACATATATATATGTAGATATGTAGGTTGTAACATTGAAAGATATATGGATTGATATGTCGATGGTTAGTTTGATAAATATATTGGTAGATATGTAGGTGGATACACTGACAGATACACAAGCAGATATGTAGATGGTGAGATTATTAGATACGTAGATAGGAAGTAATCAACACACTATCGCAATATGAAATTATGCATTCAATACTTTATCAGTTAAAGTAAGTTCACGTGTATATACAGTGAATCGATATGTCCAGAGGTTCTTTGAAATAAGCAAATAAGAACAACAACAAATGGTTTTAGATGAACTATAAAAGATAATGCCATGCATGAAGTAAACGCAGAAGCAGGTGGGTGCAGATAACACATAGGTATGTATTTCTGAGTCTCTGTGGTAAGATATGCGTGTATATCTGTATATGTCTGTTTGTGTGATGTGAATGATTATAGAAAACTGCAGAAAATAAGAGAAAATCGTTAACTAGAAGATCTACTAGAATCAAACAAAACTAGAGTACATTTATTAGATTATTTCTCATTCTACCGCCATCTGTATTAACATGTGAATGAAATCAAAGCAAAATATTGCCAGAGACATTAACGGTAATTAACCATTGAAAAATATTTTCTATATCCGCTACCAAAATTTCCTATTAAAGAGTTCTTTTTTATATTTAACATCTTATTTTTGTTGTTGTATTTTGTTTTGTCTTTTGTTGTTTTGCTTTTGGAATTAACATATTGGTCCTTTGCCACTGAATAGCGCGGCTGAAAGCCAATAGGGAACAGAAATCTTTTAGCTTGTGTGAGAGATCAGATATAAACTGGCATTGGTTAACTGATAATTTGTTCACAGAATCGTACAGATTTTATGAACAGAAAGAACAACATACGTACTTACAAGTATATACACACGAATACACAAACACAAATAAAATATATAAATACATATGTATACACACCTGAAAAATATATCGTTAGTGGTATATATATAGATAGATACGCATATATGATAAGTGTATATGTGCGTGTATGTATCTGCATGAATATAAATATATGTGCATATATGAATTCTGTAAATGTATACGTGTGTATAAGTGTGTGTGTGTGTGTGTGTGTGTGTGTGTGTGTGTGTGTATATATATATATATATATATATATATATATATATATATATATACATATATATTTTCGCACTTATATGTATGCAGTTGTGTGTGCTTACATAATATTTGAGTGCATGTATATGTGTGTATTTGAGCATGGTTGAATGTATCCTTATTTGTATAGATATAGATATACTTATAGATAAACAGGCAATCAATCATTTGTTGGTACAGAAAAATCTCCCAGTATTCAAGCCGTCCCTTTTGTAATAATAAAATTATGTGTCCGATACCACTGATTTGCATCTTTAATAAGTAATTTTTCCCACATAAGCGATTCATCTACAGTTTTGTAAGTCTGACAGGTGGAAATGTAGTCGGATGGATTGTTTCAATAAATCATTGAGTCATGCGTACTCAGACGGACATGAAATCTCAGTGATCATGTTCCGTAGTATTCTAATACTTACAAGTTATTTTAACAAGTAGTTCAGAGCAGCGAACAAATGAATGCATATGGCGTGATGAGTACTGCATGTACGTCTGTATATATGCATATCATGTATGTATGTACGTATGTATGTATGTATATATGTATGTATGCATGAATGCATGCATGAGTGGATGGATGAGTTGATGTGTTGATGGATGGATGGATGGATGGATGAACATATATATGTATTTTTATGTGAACTTTATTTTTGTTCTTGAGGGAGTCGAAGCTAGTGGCTACCAAACCGATAGGATTTTGTCAGTTTTCCTTCCATACCACCACCACCACCACCACTTGACAATCGGTGCTGCCCAACTAGGAGTGTGTTTGCTTAACGAGGAATGCTTGGATGATGTGGGTGGAACGAGCAGATGCGTTGTCAATTTTTTGCTGCCCATAGATCGGGGCATTTTCTCAGAACAGCTTCACGAAGGCGACGAAAAACCATTGCAATCATTTAGTCCTTACTGCTTGTCGATGGTCTGCCACAACATGGCTCACTGTCCACTAAGGTGCGGCCATCTTTGAACCAGTTGTAACACTCATTTATTTTTATTTTTCTTATAGCATCATTTCCAAAGGCTTTTTGAATCTTCTCGATAATCTGGGTTTGCGTATCACCAAGTTTTTGACAGAATTTGATATAATACTTTTGCTGAATGCGCTCGGTCATCTCCCAAAATGAAAAATCGCACAGCACGCTCTTCACACCTCTACTCAAAGCGTCAGTGCGGATGAATGGTGCAACCTACAAGCACGGAAATTTTTCCTAACTGCTCAGGAAGGATCCAGGACCTAATAGCCATGTAGATTTTGATCAAGCCTTAGTATTTTGCGCAAGAAAAAAATCAAGATTGGATAGATTTTGACTACACCTCGTAATTATAGACCACTCTACTAGTATTGGCATTAATATATTCATCTATCTATTGGTTTATAGATATATAGGCGCAGGAGTGACTCTGTGGTAAGTAGCTTTGTTACCAATTACATGGTTTCTAGGTTCAGTCCTACTGCGTGGCACCTTGGGCAAGTGTCTTCTACTATAGTCTCGGGTCAACCAAATACCTGTGAGTGGATTTGGTAGACGGAAACTGAAAGAAGCCCGTCGTATATATGTGTGTGTGTGTGTGTTTCCCCCATCCCAAAAAAAACATCGCTTGACAAAAGATGGTGATCTGTTTACATACCCGTAAATTAGCGGTTCGTCAAAAGACACCGATAGAATAAGTACTAGGCTTCAAAAGAATAAGTCTCGGGGTCGATTTGCTCGATTAAAGGCAGTGCTCCAGCATGGCCACAGTCAAATGACTGAAACAAATAAATTAATAAACGAAGAATAAGACAATGTATAAGTATATATGTATACACACACACATATATGCTCATATATATATATATATATATATATATATATATATATATATATATATATATACAGAGACAAATATGGATTTATTATATCTGCCTGCCTATATATGTGTGTAAGCGCAATGTGTCCTGTGGTTTGATGTGTGTGTGTGTGTGTGCGTGTGCGTGTGTGTGTGTGTGTGTGTGTGTGTGTGTGTGTGTGTGTGCGTGTGTGTCTGCATGTGTGTGTCTGCGTGTAGAAATGCACTCATAGTCAAATATACAACCACACTTAAATACCTATTCATATATACGCACAAAGAAAACATTCAATCATATACATAGAAACACAGATGCATATATTGAGGTGCCTGTTTTACCGCAGTGCAACTACTGCACTTGGTGTGTTTTTGTTTAATTAATTATGTTTTAATTATATTACCGTTTGTGCATGATTTTCTTTTGATGTTTTCATCATCTTAGATTCAGGTCCGTTCATATTTACGTTTAGCAGTCATTCTATTCTTTGTTATTTTAGAAATCAGTTAACTTTGTGAAATGTTCATATCTTCTTCTTCTTCTTCTTCTTCTTCTTCTTCTTCTTCTTCTTCTGTTTCTTCTTGTTCTTTTCCTTCTTCTTCTTTTCCTTCTTCTTCTTTTCCTTCTTCTTTTCCTTCTTCTTCTAAATATTTCATTAGCGTTGTCATCGTCGTCATCATCCACATCGTCATCGCCATCATCATCATCATCATCATCATCATCATCATCATTATTATTTATTTATCGAATGTATCGAAACGCTCACTTCCGCGGTGTATCACCCGCTCCTTCTACCCAAGTATTTAATCTTCATTAATTTAGCAGTAATCAATATCATAAAAGAAGATAATCAAACGATCACGAAAAATAAAAGCAATCTACACTCTGAAACAATGAAATTCGCTAATAGTTTATATAGGTGGAAATTAATTATATTTCTTAATTGATTCTTATTTGGCAATCTTTGATTAGTTATCGGTAAATGTAGCAGTAAGTTATATCTCGAAAATGCCAAATGTCTCTAACCTTATTGATTCTTATTTTGGTTTCTATTTTATTTCTAATAAAGAACAAAGTGAGAATTAAGAGAACGATGAAGGTAGCTCGTTGATTGGTGACCTCGTTCTTATTATTGTCATTACGCCCCTGGTCGTGTCATGAACCTTATACAATCACAAAGATGATCAAAAGTAATTACTTTGCAGCAAAATTAATTCAGCAATGACCGTCTAATGTTTTTTTTTATTCGGGTGCATAATCTCAAGCTCTATACTATTTAACAACTCAATATCCTTTATTTATTTTTGATGTATCGACTAAACGTATCCCATGTCGCGAATGTTTCCTATTGAAAATAATTATTCCGGTTTATCCTCTCGCATGTTCAGGTCGTCAGTGACCAAATCGGCTGGCTCACCTAGTCTACCGGGGATTGAAGCTGCTAAAAACCGAGGAAATAAAAGAAAAAGAAAATCGGTCAGTCCGACGAAACACTAACTACTTTCTAGTAATATTTTGGCTTCGTTGCACTATAAGACCGCTAGGATTGTGGCATCTTTCAAGATTCGCACTATATGTGTATACGAGAAGGTACAGTAAGTACACAGCTTTACCGAGGATATAACTGGGTGGGTGTCGAGGATAAACATTTAATGCATGTAAGTGCCTTTGAAGAGAGCGAAAGCTACGTGAGTTGACTTTTAGAGTATAGAGTATATCGGGTGAGAAGAGAACTCGTGACGAACCAAATCTCTTCGTGCCGAAGATAGTTGGAGACGGCTGTGCGAATCATGAAATTCCCATCTTCAACTCTAACGATAGGAATATATAACCATCCATATTTGAGCTCTCGTTCTTCTTTATATCCCCAATTGTCTAACTTCACTGATTTCAATGTAGATCATAAATAAAGATAGTAATGAATCATCCTGATTAAACGATATCTAGCAACTTGCTTTATGAGATAGTCGCCAAATAACCTTTAAACATTTAGACGTCTTACAAAACGAAATATGTAAACCTGCTATAGCTACTGGAATACTTTGTGTACCAACTAAATAAATGGTGCACCATAGATGATTACCCTCCGTGCTTTATAGTATTGAATATGTGCAAGCTTATGTCAAGTTGCGTCTGAGATGCAGAATTATATCTTATTCCGCATGCTGGCAATTTCGGACTTGGTAAGATATTCACTGCTGAAGCCAATATTTAACTTCTGGCCTATTACAGGCAACAAGAAGATAATGTAGTCTTGATTGAAGTCCCATTGACTCCCGAGTAAAGCGTGCGGGATATTTCACTTGCAAAAACAATATTTTTTACTATTTAATACTAACTTCGTATCAAAAAGTGAATCACATCTCAGCACATATTATAAATCACAAGTATT
>NC_142935.1:21492977-21495477 GCF_046866305.1 Octopus bimaculoides
TTTTTCTTATCTTTCTCTTCGAATATTTTGTGATTACTTGTTTTATAGTATTGCATGTTCGTTCTCCTTTGGGTACGAATCTTGTGTACCAACAAGCTCAAATGTACTAGAATACACAGTATGAAGACTAAACGAACTGTTCGTAGATGGTATTATAGATAATATGACCAACGCAGTTAGATTAAAAACATAACTAGGCACATACATATCCGATTTCAGTTACATAATTTTGCACACTATATCTGTCTATATATATATATATATATATATATATATATATATATATATATATATATATATATATATATATATATATATATATATATATATATATCCATCTATCTATCTTTTTGTCTGTCTATCTGCCTGCATGCCTATCTGTCTGTCTGTCTGTCTGTCTGTCTGTCTGTCTTATGTATGTATCTATCTATCTATCTCTATGTATGTCTATCTGTCTATCTATCTCTATCTATCTATTTATATATACACATGTTTACATGCATACACACATACATACATGCATGCGTATATATTTATACCCCACACAGACACACACATACACACATACAAACATACATACAAGCATGCATACATGCATACATACGTACATACATACACACATACATACATACACACACATACATACATACACGAACACACAGACAGTTTCATACACATTAAATTCTTATCAATAGTATTAGTTAAAATGCCTTTAAAATGTCAGATTACACACTGCACTCCCTTCATTTCTCTCCCTCTTCTCATCACATGTCTTACCTCTTACCTCTACCTACCGGCCACCTCCTTCACACATCTCTCCTAGAAAAATCATTACTGTCTATAATGGTATTTAACATTATCCCCGTGGGAAGTAACTATTGTTCAAGTTGCCCTCAACGGCGGAGGTTGATAGACATGGGAGCAGTAAAATATTACTCTCCAAACTGCAGTGCATATGATGTCATGGTTAAGATTGCTGCTGGCAAGACGAAACATTTAACGATGTAACTTTATTGTTGACAATTCTCCGGGGTATAATTATTGGGTAATGTTGATGGCAATAGACATGACAGGTGCGGAAGGTGGTGGTAATGACAACGTCTTTGAACGTCATTCACACAAGCATGCATACATTTATGAATACCCGATTTTATATATGTATATATATATATATATATATATATATATATATATATATATATATATATATATATATATATATATGCATGCAGTTTGCGCGTGTATGTGCGTGCGTTTGCGCGTGTATGTACGTACGTATCAGTAACTACATCAGCTACTTTTATATTTACATAGGCCCATGGATGCTAATATGTATATGTGTGTATGTGTGTGCGTGCGTATGCGAGTGTGTTTGTGCGCGTGTATATATGTGTGTGTATATATATATATATATATAGAGAGAGAGAGAGTAAAATAGATAAACATTGATGTAAATACGCAAGCATATACACACACACACACACACACATATACGTGTGTATGTATATTTGTACGCTAATAGGCATATATACAAATATAAACATACATATAAACACTCATATATTCCTATACAGATATTCTGTGCGTGTGTGAGAGAGAAAGAAAGAGAGAGTGGGTGTGTGTGTATATCTGTGTGTGTGAGGGAGAGAGTGTGTGTGTGTCTGTGTGTGAGTATATATATCTGCATGCTCGTGTATGTGTGTACGGCAGCATTAATGTGTGTATGTATTCATATATGTATGTATGTTTCTAGGTATGCACATATGTATATACGCGTGTGTGTACAAGATCCACTATCGGTTTTAACAATAAACATTCAGGTGTATGACAAGTTTAATTACTTGTACACTAAACTTAGACAATAAGTGGTCGAGTATTCCGGACACACGTAACCTTTTACCTTGATGCACAGAATAAATAAGCATCAGATACTATATGTAACAAAGCCGCGCCTTGAAATAACGTTTATATTAATTAAATCTATTACTTCTCCATATCTTATATTCCCACAGCCTCACGTAGAAGGAGAGGAGGTTGCGGTAAAAAAAATATATTCTTCCAAGTTGGCAAGTACTCGGCCAAAACACCGAATCCCCAGCTTCATAACTGCAATGCAAAATTCTTAGCTAGCTTTGAATTGCCGCAATGCACACGCTAACGCGTGAATGCACATGTATATATGCGTACATAAGGTAAATGAATAGATGCACATACAAATATACACGCACATCTTTGTGTGCTTGCGTGAGTATATGAGACAAAATGCGTACACTCCTGTGAATTATTTTGTCCTTGTGTACAAGAATATGTACAAATATGCGTGTGTATGTAGGTAAAGGCTTATATATGTAGATACACACACACACACTCATTTACACACACACACATATATATGCATATATATATATGGGTTGATCCACTACTCAGGAAGAGACTATTCTAGAGTACGTTCTGTCTTGTCTTCGAAACGTCTAGATAGAATAGAGACAGCTGATGAAGG
>NC_142935.1:21497977-21530477 GCF_046866305.1 Octopus bimaculoides
AATATTAAAGTGGTGGTGGTACTGAGTGTAAGACACAACAACGACGCCAGTCACGACAAAGAGGAGGAGGGTGAGGAGGAGGGGTAGGAGGAGAAGATAGGAGTGGGAGAAAGTCTAAACGGCGTTGGGACTGTGACAAAAATGAGAAAGCTTGTGTGATGAAGTCAAAGAAACAGATTAAGATTAACAGAAGGCAAGCTGCTCTTTTTCCTAACTGACATTATATGTATGCAAACACATTGATTAAGCATTTGCAGCTCTGCTTTTCTTCAAACATATAAAACACACCAACATAATATATTTCACATACGTGGAGTCATGAGAGACTTGCGGGATAAAGTGACAAGTGATGAGGCACACAAATGAAGTCTTCGTTAATACAAAGAACAAGAGATAATTATATACGAATTGATGGCTGTAGAAGAAAGAGAGAGAAGGAGAGAGAAAGAGAGAAACGAGAGCTATATAGAGAGTGTGAGTGAATGTATATGTGAATGAATGACTGAAAGAAAGCTAATCCTTATGAACGCATTATGTGTGATTGTAACCCCTCTCTCTCTCTCAGTTTCTGTCTTTCTCTCCCTTTCACTCTGTATATGTATGAATGTGTTATTGCATGTTTTCAATGTGTCTGTGTTTCTTAATGACTGTAAGGCGTGTATGTATTATTGGAAGACAAAGAGTTATTCAACAGTATAGGAGTCGAGGTCAACATTGTATTATTAAAGACAATAGAAAGCCTGCCGGGTAGAAAAATCTAATTAAATCAGAGACGGGTGGATGATAGCGAAATAGATTCGCGGCGTATAACTAAATGAAAATCACTTGTTAATCTGTAAAGAATTTTGAGTACGGTCAGGGATAAACTGTCCATAAAAGTGGGTAATAATTGCTGCTTAAGGAGCAAAGGAAAGCAAATTAAATGAAGTAGCAGAGGAAGTGAGAAATCTTTGTGAATGAAGGGACCGTTGGGAGTGCATGGGGAATAGAGTGAGGAGGAAAATTATAAGAGGAATCAAGTGAGAAAGAGATTATTCTAGAATGGGAGGATAATCAGCCAAATTGGAAGAAATGTAAGAACGAAGAGATGTAGAATCGGTAAATGAGTGGCTGGAGAAAGAAATGCAAAATGGGAAAGATAGCATCGGTTTCTGAACGATGAAAATAAGACGTCCAAAAGAATATGGTTTTAATAGCTGGACACATTGAGAAGACTACAGGTAAGATGGAAGATATAGATAGGTGCAGGTAGAGGCTGAGAACACAGGAGGGGAGATGGTCGTAAACATGAGAGAAGGGAGTAAGAGAGATACAGAGAAAATGAAGGTTGTTACGGTGATGAAAAATCTCTAAGAGAGCTAGACCAGCGGTTCCCAAACTATGAATCGCGACCCACTGATGGGTCGCGAACGGAATCGTAGTGGGTCACAACAAGTTATAAAATTACGCATTAGCTTTGTTTAACTGCTGTCAATCGAGATAGTTCAAGACTCATGTTTTCAATACCAGACTGGTTGTTTTATCAAGTAGATTTATCCGAAGACTCTTCCTTGAAAATAACGTTTAACACCCAAAAATTGGTACAGTTCTGAGCGTCTCTTCAAACCCCGTACCCAATCGTTTCGACCGAAGCATTAAAAGTACTTTTCCCTTTCGCGTCATCTTATAATTGTAAAGCTGGATTTTCAGCAATGGTTGGGATTAAAAGCAAATTTCGAAATAAACTGCAGCACTCAAATTCTTTACGGCTGAAACTATCACGCATTGAACCTGATGTTAATTCGATTATTGAGCGTAGCAAGAAACAGGCTCATCCTTCTCACAGGCCTCAATGAAAATGTAATCTGAAATAAATTTGGTCTTTCATTAATGTTTTGACCCAGTAGAGTTAAGTGGGTCGCCATCCATAAACTGGTGTCATAAATAGTGGGTCGCGTCTCTAAAAAGTTTGGGAGCCACTGAGCAAGACGAAGAGAGCAAACAGGGAGTGGGGGTAAGTACATGAGTGCGCGTGCGCATGTGTGAGTGACCATTTCAGTGAGTGCGGAATGAGAAAATAAGGTAGATGAGGTTCATAGTAGAACCGCTATACATGAAAAAATGTACGACGAAATATGGAGGTAAGAAGCAGTAGAAAAAGGCATAAGCGTTTGTAGGAAAATGTAGTGAAAAAGCTGGGAAAATGAAAAAAACGTTGGAGTAGACGCCAGAGGATAACTGGATGAAGATAGGAAAGCGATTCGAGATTCGAGGACCCAGTGGAAGAAGAGCAGGACAGTGTAAACGACGTTAGGGAGAGAGAGAAAAGCTACTGGGAGGTGAGCAGAAGAGGGACAGTGTCGGCCGTCAATATAAATGATGATGATGAGGAGGAGGAGGAGGAGGAGGAGGAGGAGGAGAATGATGATGATGATGAAAGTTGTGGTGGGGGTGAGGGTGGGGTGGGGGTGGGGGTGGTGATGGTGATGGTAGTTGGTGATGGTGGTGGTTGGTGGTGATGGCGGTGGTGGTGTTGTATGGTAGTGGTGTTGTATGGTGGTGAAGATGGTGACAATGACACGATGAGGATTATGACAATGATGGTGATAATAATGATGATGATGATGATGATGATGATAATGATGATAATGATGAGACGAAGGATAAAAAAGGAGACGGAGGAGGAGTAGGAAGATGCGGAAGAGTAAGAAGAACGCAAACAAACGAGGAAATAGAGAATGGAATAAGAGTAAAAAAAAAACAGAAATAAATATGAACTAAATATAGTTTTGTACGAGGCAAAGGAAAATAATGAGAGAGAGAGAGAAAGGGAGGGAGAGCGAGAGAGATTATAGGAGACAGAGGGGAAGAGAGTGGGAGAGAGAGAGGCATGGAGAGGAAGAGAGAGGAAGAGAGAGAGAGAGGATCACAACACATAGCCGCCTGCATATTGTAAGTTAGAGTTGTCAAGAGAAACAAGAGATTTAGTTACCAGAGAGAAAACAGCCGGGCGCCTGAGACAAAGAATCTCCTACGTAATTGTATAAATGTTAAACAGCATTAGAAGAAGCATAAAACAGCGGCAACAACAACGACAACAACAAGTCTATAGAGTTTTGGGGATTCCATATATACATGATCTTCAACTTAGAAACTGTGTACCAAGAAGTGCACAGAATCGGTTTTTTTTTTTCTTTTTTCCTTTAATATCGTTTTTCGTTTTCTTTGTGTAGATTTATGAAATCGACACCGGAAAAAATGGATAAAATATTTGAGACTAACAATGGAGCTGACGTTTATGTATTTATATTTTACGTTTTTGTTTTAGCCAGAAAATAAAAACAAATATTGCCACTTGTATAACTTGGACATTACACAACTCCCTTCTACCAAAAATTGAAATTCAGCCGATGAATAAATATTGGACTGCATACCAAATCATCTTAATTATGTTGATGTCAATGATGCTGAAGAATCAACCAAACGTCACGAAGATGATGACGTTGAAGAAAACGATGACAATGACAACAGTAGGCGTAGGAGTGTCTGTGTGGTAAGTAGCTTGCTTACCAACCACATGGTCCCGGGTTCAGTCCCACTGCGTGGCATCTTGGGCAAGTGTCTTCTACTATAGCATCGGGCCGACCAAAGCCTTGTGAGTGGATTTGGTAGACGGAAACTGAAAGAAGCCCGTCGTATATATGTATGTATATATATATATGTGTGTGTGTGTGTGTGTATGTGTTTGTGTGTCTGTGTTTGTCCCCCCAACATCGCTTGACAACCGATGCTGGTGTGTTTATGTCCCCGTAACTTAACGGTTCGGCAAAAGAGACCGACAGAATAAGTACTAAGCTTCTAAAGAATAAGTCCTGGGGTCGATTTGCTCGACTAAAAGGCGGTGCTCCTGCATGGCCACAGTCAAAAGACTGAAACAAGTAAAAGAGTAAAGAGTAAAAGAGTAATTATTATTATGTTTTCCCCTTCTTGTTTCCTTCTTTTCCTTTCTTTTTTTTTTTACGTAATGGTTATGAGCTGAAAGAATCGTTAGCACGTCGGACAAAATGACTTAGCCTTACTTCTTCTGAGTCTTTATGTGCGGTTGTCAAATTTAGCCAAACTAAATTCTTCTTTTTATCATTTTGTTATAAAGCCATCATTTGCCACTGTTGTATCTCTCTTTTGACAACGCTTGTCGCACTGACAGATATTATATTCCGAAGTCGTCGATAGGATATATCTATCTGGTGCAACACGACCCCTTGGTACATCGACCCCAGCATTTCACTGGTACTTAATTTATCAACACCGAAAACATGAAAGGAAAAGTCGACTTCAATGGAATTTGAACTTAGAACGTAATGATGCACGAAATGCCGTGAAGCATTTCAACAGGCTTGCTAACAATTCTGCCTGCTCACCGCCTGAATAATAATAATATTAATAATAATAATAATAATAATATGTACTACTGGGCACGCACACATCCTACGCAAAACACTTTCAATACAGTAAGCATAAGAGCACACAGCAAACCACAGCACATACCTAAGGCACATAGAGCTGCGCTCGTTAGTGAAGTGAAAACACGTTATAAAAATAAAACTACTGAATAATAATAATAATAATAATAATAATAATAATAATAATAATAATAATAATAATAATAATAATAATAATATGCACTACTGGGCACGCACACATCCTACGCAAAACACTTTCAATACAGTAACCATAAGAGCATCACAGCAAACCACAGCACATACCCAAGGCACACAGAGCTGCGCTCGGTAGTGAAAATAAAAATAAAACTACTGAATAATAATAATAATAATAATAATAATAATAATAATAATAATAATAATAATAATAATAATAATAATAATAATGACGACGACGACGATGATGATGATCATCATCATGATCATCATCATCCTCATCATAATCACAACACCAACAATTTAAGTACAACGCAACACTTTGGAGGCTTCGAGAACAGCCAGTCAGACGGATATCAAGATTTGAAACATTTATACTCTTCGTAGTCGAAGGAAAGAATCAAAGTTGATTTCGTCTACGGCCGGACTTCAATAACTCTGTCTATCCTCCACATAGGGAAGAATATATAATTACGTGAGTGAGAGTGCATATTAAAGTAAATGCTTTGCATAAAACAGAATATAAGGAAGAAATAGTGATGTTTAGATATGTTTGCTTGAGAGTGGAATCTTGTAAACGGCTGGATTCTCATGTCAGTGTCAAGAGAGACTTATACTGCTTAACTGGATTTTGCTTGAAATATGCATACACAGACCATATCACTACTTAAAGACATAAGTGCTTTTAAGATTGGACCCCCTAGTGATAGAAATGACACCACTACTCACAATTTATTAATTTGGAATCTGACAATAGAGTAATAAAGTTCTTCTAAGTTTGAAGTAGCAAATGATTCTATATAACTCACATAGCTCTAGGTAAGATATTTTATATTGCATAGATTTGTAAAAAACATTTGTTCGACATTCGAAAACAATGATCTCTAATTTAAGCGCAAAGTTAGCAATTCAGGAAAAGTTAGTCGATAATATTAAGCTCAGTTGTTGGGAGCTATTTAATTTTATCAGTCGTGGAAGTACGAACGCCCGAGTTGGCATGGGTAGAAATCAAATTCAGTACACAAAGAGACAATAGCCGCAGATATTTTTGTCCCGCTATAACGATTCTATCAATTCATCTCCTGTCGAAATTTCATAATAATCTTTTCTAATATAGAAACACAAAGTATGGATTATGTATGAAAAGCTCACTCCATTACTTCAAACGCAATACACAGGCAAATTTGACTTCGGCAGCTTTGCGTTCAGAATTTTAAAACGACGAAACGAAAACCGTTGATTTTTTTTTTTCTCTCGTCTCCCTAATGATATTGCCAATCTACAATACTTTCAAATTTAAGATGAAATATTTTTGTTTTGAAGAATCAATTTATTCGACTCCGATGGCTATAATTTCTTGTGCTTGGGAATTATGATACCATAAACAATGCAAAACAAAGCAAGAAGGCTTCACAGGGAAACCTATACTCGAATGAAAACGAAGTAAACTTTATAGTGGAGGTAAAATATTTTGAAGCAAACAGCTGTGATTTATTCCCTAGACTGTATATAATGACGTAATGAGTGAACATTTTGCTAAACAGATTTAGAGATGAAAAATGAGATCAATACTCTGAAGGGATTATCTTTCATGGCACATAAACTGATGATATTAAAAATAAAAAAAACTTTTATGTAATAACGAAGTAAGAACTACTAAGAGAGTATAATCTATAAAACTAAACAAATGGAAATAAACCAGATCTGTATTGATGTAAAGCAGCAGAGTAACATAAGATAGATAAGTTGGGGAAAATTAATGTTTATTCATTTTCCTATATAAAATGTATGGGGTGTATCATTTTAGCAATGAGATACGATGTAGAATTTAGTACTTAGAATTATTATTGTTATTAATTTTATTTTATGTTCATTGGAAAGATTTGTGAAGGAAGTCATTTTTAACCAGGTTACAATATAATTTTTTTTTGTCGAAGCTTTACTAACAAGAAGCCTTCACAATTTTGAAAGTCAACTTCATTTCCTAGGTTAGAAGAGAGTTTTATCATCTGTCATTACATACCCTGTACAGCTTTTAGGTAAACAGTTATTTACGGTATTACAAAGCCTAGCTTGATGGCCACCTAAACAAAAATCAGTATGACTTACAATAAACAATCCAGTCACCAAATTACTTTTCAGAATGGGGGTACTTGCTGAACCCTAAACACAATTACGCTTGCATAATTAAAAATACATGTGAATACTGTTCAAAGAGTTAATTTAAATACGAAACACTTCGAACACCAGCCAACACACTACTGTTGTTGTTGGTACTCCGTCGGTTACGATTCCAGTTGATCCGATCAACGGAACAGCCTGCTCGTGAAATTAACGTGCAAGTGGCTGAGCACTCCACAGACAAGTGTACCCTTAACGTAGTTCTCGGGGATATTCAGCGTGACACAATGTGACAAGGCTGACCCTTTGAATTACAGGCACAACAGAAACAGAAAGTAAGAGTGAGAGAAATATGTGGTGAAAGAGTACAGCAGGGTTCGCCACCTTCCCCTGCCGGAACCTCATGGAACTTTAGGTGTTATCGCTCAATAAACACTCACAATGCCCGGTCTGGGAATCGAAACCGCGATTCTATGACCGCGAGTCCGCTGCCCTAACCACTGGGCCATTGCGCCTCCACAGACCACACCACTATACCCTCTCCTAACACCATGTACTACTAGTACTACCATAACCGCCACCAGGAACACTAATACTATCACCACTACACACAGAGTCAAAACAATATGCACCAGAAAAGCAAGAATAGATAAATTAGCTACAAACCACTATACTGCCGACAAATCGACTGTAAAAAGTCCGAGGAGTTTTTTGTAAGCAAGCTAGCTCTGAATTTCAAAAATCGAAGCTACCTTACCTTTGTCCTGAGAAGCAGAACTGAAAGAAGCTTTGTCCGTTCTGTGACAGGATGTTCCGTCATCATCCGGACAGAAAATATAGAAAAGTTCTACTGTTATATAAAACTGAAAATGATACAAGGCACATGAGCTAGTGGTTGATGTTTCTGCTCAGCGGATGCTGCTATAGTACATAGATTTCAGTAGTATTGAGATCACAGGATAAGATATTTCCATGGACGTGGAATGTTCCCCTATTTACACCAACATGAAAATACTATTCAGTCAGATATTATAAACCAGCAGTTCATTTTTCTAGCATCGTGAGCATAAATGAGATACCAACTTAGAACAACTGCTGCATGTACAGCAACTTGCGCAAAAGCTGTAGATTATAAAGAAAACATTACAGACTTTCTCGAGTAAATTATACACGAAAGCCCAAGAATAAAATTGATACACCTCTCTTCTTCAAACAAACAGAGAGTCTTGCTTATACCGTTGAAATAGAAATCGGAATCCGCAGAATTTGAGATTTGTCAAAATATATACAAGCTTGAGTTGGACACGGTGAATGAAAGCATATGTGTATTATTTAACTACAAATAAATATGAGACGAGGATGCCAGAAGAGCGTGTGCGCTACATATCTTGTATTCACACAATACATGGGCAGGAGAAACATGACTCATGTTTGAAACATCACTACAGTTGTCGACCGTTGGGACAACACACTACGGAGAGTTTGTGAACGTGGAGATAACTGTCAATAACTCCTGATCATTTGTGAATCGAAATGGTTATTTAGATACTGATGACTTCCGAAATCATATTTGTATGATGGATTCGTACCGTCACAGATAGGATATTCATCAATATACCGTTGAGTTCATAAACCTTACATAAAATCAGAAATTATACAATTACAAATTACACAAATAAGAAATATGAATATGAGAGTAATGTAATAACAGCCTATGGTACGACTGCTGCTACTGCCACAATACTATCGGTTGCTGCTCAGAGAATCGTGAGAGCGGAAGCATCTCTTCATTAGTGCAAACACCAGCAGGTTCTGATAAAATGTAACACCCAGAAGACATGCAGCGTTTCATTCTTTCGCATCCAACTGTCAAGATACGTTGCCTGTCATCGAAATCAATCGCTAATGTACTGACAATCCATATTGGCGTATTATAGAAGCGAAATTGTTATAGCGACGGATAAGGTGGCTTGCGGTAATTTTTTAGTGCTTTCCCTTTGATTTTAAACTCAGCCAAATGATTCAAACCTTATTATAAGAGAGAGTTGCATACCCAAGTATAGGCGAATGCATTATTATGACATTTACAAATTGCATTGCAGGGTTGTTTCGTACGCATTTCACTTTCAGGATGATGACAATATTGAAGATGGTGATAATGATGACATATCACAAAATATGAATCTAATCGATTAAACAATTCCCTTAAATTTCACATAAGAAATCAATATTTATTATTATTAAAATATAGTATCGAAGTGTAACTATAACACTTGGATTTAGAGTTTCCAATCAACAAAAATGCTATTCACTTCCGTCCATATTATCTAAATATAAAATTTCTCAGTGGTTAGAGCATCGAGATTATGATCGCAAGGTTGTGAGTTCGATTCCCGGACCGGGCTGTGTGTTGTGTTCTTGAGCAAGACACTTTATTTCACGTTGCTCCAGTTCACTCAGCTGTAGAAATGCGTTGCAACGTCACTGGTTCCAAGGTGTATCGGACTTTGTCTTTCTCTTGGGTAACTTCGGTGACGTGGAGTGGGGAGACTGGTATACATGGGCGACTTCTGATCTTCCGTAAAAACAACCCTAGATTGCGCGTTCGCCGGTGAGGTGCACCCAAGGTCCTTTGTAGCCGACGGAGTCGAGTTTAGTTTAATTTTCTCTTGTATACAGTTATAGTTTTAACTTAGTCCCTAACCATCAATCACATTGTTTCATAAAAATATACCCCAAAACATATTATATGTTCCATGGTATTTTAGCTCCAGAACAGAAAAAAATATACCAATCCAACAAAAGAGGCTTAATGTGGTCTATCAATCTGCTAGAGGGTGCGGCTAGTCTATTTAAGTAGCATCTTTCTATTTAATTTTTTTTTACATAATGTAATCATTTTTTGTATAATTCCTGGGAGAAATATGGAATGGCCAGGACTTGAATGGCTTTTACTAAAGATATCTTTGATCAGGCCTTACCAAGGGTTAATGAACACCAACAAAGAATTTGCTTTCTCGAATCTTAATGAGCACAAACGGAAAGCTATCTGCCGAACGAGAAGAAAAAGAAAAAAGAAAATATGTAAAGGAAATCACACGAACAAAGGCTATGACACCGGGTCAGAAATTGGTGTCGCTATAAAAGAGGAATAGAAGTTTGCCTGGCAGCTTGCTCGGAACCGCAATCCCTTCCCCCCTGTATTTCTCTTCTACGTATGTGTGTGAGTTGGCATGAGCGCGTGCGCAAATGACTGTGCGTGTGTACTTATTCCTTTTTACTGCAACATTTATGACCGGACGCTTTTGAATTGTACTAATTCTCTATAATAGATCTTTATCACGAACCAATTAAACGGAATTTAGTAGAGATTCTAGATAATAATAATAATAATGATGATAATAATAATAATAGTCTTCCGAAAAAGAAAAGAATAGTAAGCGACCAGCATTTAAGTAGTGAAGAATTCATAAAAGTGCAGGGGAAAACTTCAGTTATATCTGTGGAGACCCTTTTATTTAAGAAATGCCATCTAGCATAATTAACTCCTTTCCATCATATTAATTAATACTTGAATAAAATAGGATCATTTATTACGTTTGTAATGCCGGACAGCGGGTCATAAAGATAGTGATTTCCATTCGTGACTTTGCTTTTAACCTTTAGACGCCAAATAAACAATCTTAGAGTAGAAAACATCACACCAATTTTCAGCACAACACTATAATTAAGGATTTGCTTCTTCCCTCAGACGTCTATATCAAAACAATCAAACCTGTAATCTTGTTTCCTCTACACAAACCTCTTACTATCTGTCCCTTGAGTCATATCAAAATTGCTGTCTCGAAAGCCCCAAATATTTTTCTGCTTTTCTTCTTCAATGCGTACACATATTTTTCAGTTATCTATCTATCTATCTATCTATCTATCTATCTATCTATCTATCTATCTATCTCTTCATCTATTTATCTCTCTCAGTTTATGTCTCTCCCGATCTCCCCCTAACTTCTTCCTTCCCTCCCTCCCATTCTCTCTTTTTCTCTCTGTATATATATATAGATAGATAGATAGATATATGCAAGTGTTTGTGTGAGTGTATATACATACAGGTAGTCATACATACATATGCATACATCTCAGCTTTTGCTCGTCCACGTGTTTTTCTTCTTCGTTTTTGTGTATGTATTTCTATTTATCTGCATTATTTATAAATGTCACGAATGCTCATTCACAATATATGCACACTCAACACACAAATTCTACATACGTAAACACACGCACACATATCTTTCTATATATCATATGTATTTGCGCGTGTATGTGTATATATATATATATATGTGTGTGTGTATGTATGTATATATATATATATAACAGCATGCATGTATTGAAGACGGAGAGACCGAGCCTCATAATTAATATAAACATCAATATGAAAAATGATCAGTTTTAAATTATACAAAATCCAAACGCATGAATTCCTTATGCCTTACGAATTATCAGCTATGATACACATGTCCACTTATAGCATTCCCTTTATACGTGAGGTTTAGGCTAGTTCACTAGCATTCTCAAGCTTCAAATAGTAGACGCCTTTTCGAAGAAGGAACAAAAATTGAACATAAGTAGAATTGCATCGATATAATTTGCTTACGTGTTCATTTTGCTGAGTGCCATATGTAAGACTAACCACAGCAGATTTATTCAGGAAATAGCGAAGAAATATTTCGCACAAACACCTGTTTCACCTCTGAGTTATAATAACATACGCGGAAACTCGTATTGCCCGTATCAATATGTATACTGCTATATTGGATCTTTTTTAAAACGAGGGCCACATTTTTCATTAATGTTTTACGTAGTGTTTTTGGTACCGAAAGACTTTCAAACTTCGTATACTTATCTATTTTGTGTTATAGAACAGAAAAATATTTTTGTATTCGAATTTATTTCATGTAAAAAATTGTCTTATTTCGATAATTTCAACCAATCACTGACGTCCATTCAGCCGATATACATTAAGTGCCGACTACATAAACAAACGATTCTTCGTTTTATTTGCTTTTTTCATTTTAAATTTGCTTTAACCCTAACCCTAACTCTAACCCTAACCCTAACCCTAGGGTTAGGCTTAGGGTTAGAGTTAGGGTTAGGGTTAGGGTTAATTGTTTCAGAATCGTTTGTTTATGTAGTCGGCACTTAATGTATATCGGCTGAATGGACGTCAGTGATTGGTTGAAATTACAGAAATACGACAACTTTAACATGGAATAATTTATGGATTTCTTTTTTTTTTAAGAAGACTAAGAGAAAAAGATGTTTTATATGACACATTCTACCAGTGTTCCAAGTTTCAAAGTGTTTCGTTAATGAAAAATGTGGCCCCCGTTTTAAAAAAGATCCGCTATATTCAACAAAGCAGCAATACTTTTTCTACACAGAATGACCTTTGATCACACTTAGACCACACAGATTTGAGATAAGATTCACTCCAGATTTATATATGTGTGTGTGTTTCTGTACGTGTGTGTGTGTGTGTGAGTGTGTATGTGTGTCGTAGTGAATATCCTTTCGTTTCAACATTTTAATTTAGGCTGTTTTTTATGCATTGACTTGTTAATTACATACCTATAATTCTCCCGGCGCGTGAATGACGATCTAATTCCTGCTGTTTTAATATATACAAAGTGATATCAAAAAGTTCCCGTACTAGTTCTGTTGTGCGCCAACAAATCGCAGTACACCGTTGCATACGCGATGATAGTTTGTGTGTGTATGTTAGTATGTGTGTGATTGTTGTGTTTACGCCCCCCAAGCGAAGAAGTAGGATCGACCAAGACATATAAATAGAGGTAGTCTAGCCGTGGTAGAGGAGTTGAGTGACTGTTGAGTAGCAGTCGAGTAGAGATCATCCGAAGGTGCTAGATAGCAGTAATTTGAGACATAACAGTGGCGACGAGGATTCGCAGCTCACACAACCACTGTGTAGTATTACAATATAACAGTGATATTTGTGTATCAAGATATATCTGTGTATGTATGTAAGCAGAGAGAGAGGGGGAAATGGGGTGATAGAAGGGATAAGTATACCTTTGTAATACCAGTCTGTATCAATGCATCGACAAAATTCTATGAAATACATCAGTGGAAATCTATCGAATATTTGTACGTCTATTAAGTCTAGTATTCAGGTTAGGTGTGCCGGAATAGTTAAGCTGGTGCGGTAATTGCAATAATAGCCACAAACTTTGCTTCAAATATAATTGCGCAGTTTATTAGTGCCGGTCGTTTAAATTTCAGTCCTCAATACTGAACAATCGATTAACTCATTAAAATGAAACAGAGTGGACATATATCGAACCTACCGATATGCAGCCTACCTATCACTTTTTCTTTGTTCTAATGGCAAATAATTTTGAATGAGTACGTTTTATGCAAAGCGTGGCCAGAATTATATTTCATTGTAGACATCAAAATCACTCAAAAATGAAACAATGATTGTGAATTGTCCCTCTGCTTCTAAAGAATTCTTTTAAACACACCACTACGATTTAATGAATATGTAGAGTAACAATTTCATGAACTCCTTGACACCTTTTCATGTAGAGTTAAATGTCTGTTGGAACCAAGTTTCGCTCAATACTGAGAAGTATAAGAATAGCAAAGAAAAATTCAAAATATGTCGTCTGTATATCGTCGGAAACTGCTCAGAAGCAAGACATTATTTCTGGTTCGTGATAGAGGACAAATGGTACAAATGGTACAAGAACGAGATCGAGGCTGGTAGAAACATGTTGCTCAAGAAATCTCGTGCGGTTTTATGGAAGTGTTATTGCCTCCCTATATATGTGTGTGTATATGTGTGTACGTGTGTATATGTTTGTGTGTCTGTGTTTGTCCCCCCAACTTCGCTTGACAACCGATGCTGGTGTGTTTACGTCCCCGCAACTTAGTGGTTCGGCAAAAGACACCGATATAATAAGTACTAGGCTTACAAAGAATAAGTCCTGGGGTCGATTTGCATGACTAAAGGCGGTGCTCCAGCATGGCCGCAGTCAAATGCCTGAAAGGAGTAAAGGTGTAAAGGAGTATACATGTGTGTGCGTGCGTGTGTGTGTATTATATATATACGCGTTAACAGCCGCTGATCAGAATTTAGGTGGTCTACACCAAAATTCGATATTGCGATACGGCTGTATAGGCTAGGGACTTCCCTCCCTTTATCAGTCATTAATTATAGAATTGTAGTGACCTCTGATAATTTTGCCTTTAGGTTCTAATTACTAATAAATCACCCTTTTAATTTGTTACACACACACACACACATACATATATATATATATATATATATATACATATATATATAAGCAATGTTAATTCTCTAAATGAAGTATTAACAGTAACTGCACGATAAAGTGTAGTATATTGCCACTTAAGTGTGGCTGACCCCTAGGGGTGGATGTTACTGTTGCTTTTAGCCCCAGGAGGACATCTCCTCCAGCTGGCTTATCGACACACGACTGTGTCCTGTTTGCCAAGGGAAGTTATCCCTCTCACCACGATCTGCAGAACGAACGGATCCGGATTTCAGGGTTATTTCCCTTCGTCGGCGTTCGATAGCTACTGACCTTGGTGAGAGAGACAAAAACCTGGCAATCTTATATCTTCTTTTCCAGTGAAATTCGATAAGCCAGCTGGAGGAGATGTCCTCCTGGGGCTAAAAGCAACAGTAACATCCACCCCTAGGGGTCAGCCACACTTAACTGGCAATATACTACACTTTATATATATATATATATATATATATATATATCTCAATGAAAAATATCTCAATACAAATATATTAATTTCCAGCAAAACAAAGCCCTATAAGGGTATATATATAAATTCAGAAGAGTGGTACAACGAGGCACCAATATTTACAGGAAAATTTACTGCTATTTTCCAGTCAATATTGGTGCCTTGTTGTACCACTCTTCTGAATTTATATATATTTATATATATATATATATATATATATATATATATATATATATATATATATATATATATATATATGCATATGATATATATTATATATATATCAGTGTATATACATATGTATAAATACATATATATATATGCAAGTGTATGTATGTATATGCGTATACAAACACACACGTACACACACACGCACACACACATATATTATATGTACGCATGCATACATACACACGCACAAACACACAAACACTCATACACACACCCGTACAATATAACAATATGTTAGGAAGAGAAAGGGGAGAAGGACTAATAGACTAATGGTGGTTTAACACAACCTTTTGATTTTATTCAGCCATTCACGCTTTTAGCATAAAAAAACTTGTTTTCACTGCTTTATTTTGTTATATCTGTATTCTTACATGACTCATTTACATACAGTCAGTCCTAGACACACAAGCACAGAGTTACATAAACCAATACATTATATCGCCTCTATTTTACAGTTTCCTCATATTCTTTTCGCAATTAGCACGGCGCTATTAATACCACCCATACCATCACCACCACCACCATGAATAGAGACAACTAAAATATAACCATTATCACTACTACAAACCTATAACCAACATTATTCCTCTTCTAAATTTCTGTAAACTCAACACAGTAAAACGCTAAACTATCAAATATGGCGTGGTGCCGTTATCGTTCTGGTGTAGCACTAAAATATCTGCCAATAAGGGACAACAGAACACATCGTCTGCATTCAATGGATAGTTATCTGTAGCTCAATAGTTCAGCTCCCGTTTATTTCAGACGCCCAGAAGGGAAATGGTCTCTAAAGAGTTTGTTCTTCATTCAATAAAACTATTTTACAACACATTCACGCACTGAAAAATACACGTCCATGATTTAACACAAGATTCTAAACACTCATTTTACCCTGATACGTTGAACATCAGTATCTTTCAATCTATCTATCTATCTATCAACCTATCTATCTATCTGTCTGTCTGTTGCTCAATCTATCCATCTATTCATCTACATGTATATAATATGCATGTACATATATTTAAAATAGATATGTGTGTGTATATATATGCATATACATATATATACATATATATACATATCTATATATACATACATATATATGCATATATATATATGCATATATATATATATATATATATATATATATATATATATATATATATATATATATATATATATATATATGCGTGTATATGTGTCTGCGTATGTGTATTTAAATGCTCACACGTATACATAACACACTCTTCTCTGTTATAGATCTATAAAAACACATACGTAAAACACACGCAGACGTACATATGTGCCAGAACGAAAACATCAACGGACATACAGGCATACGCAAGCACACACTTACACACAGACTTACACCAACATGCGCACACACACCCACACACGTATGCACAGAACCGTTCTCATATTTTCTAACAAACGCGGCCATTTTTGCCTTAAGCATAATATTTATCACTCATCATGCAATTGGCAAGAGAATGTCCTTAGTTTCCCAAAAGTTACCCATCTGTATCTGATCTGTTTATCTAATCAGTCTTATTCAAAACATAATTTTCTTCTCGCTGCTGCATCCGAAATTCCCTAAAACCATAAAGCAATGAAGAAGATCTCTTGCCGCTTCTCTGCCAACGCTTTCGACTATGAATGTTTTCTCCTCAACCACATCCTTCCTTCCACAATCTCTCTGTACTCTAATTGCCACGGTGATATTAGTTAACTAGTTTGCTTCAATGTTAGATTGTGTTTGGGGAGCGTATCATGTTATGAATCCTAATTGAATGCACAATGCCAGCCAACCGGTGGACTTCTACGAAAACCCATTCAGCCTGTTAATACGAAGATTTGAAAACGCCAATGCTAACATCATCGATACCACTACCACAGCTGAAGTGATGATACCCAGGGTGGTCGCACTACTTAACCAAATGTTTTTAGATGCTTAGATATCAATCAACAGGTATATCTTCTGAATACTTTCGTAAATTATATAATATTCCTTTCTTAATTTGACAAAAGATCAGCAAATTTGAGAGATATGGAAGTCGATCACATCGACCCTAGTTCTCAACAGGTATTTATTTTACCCATATTAGAAGAATGAAGCACAAAGTCCACCTCAGCGGGTTTTCAACTCTGGTCTTAAAGACAAATAAAATGCCGCTTAGCATTTCGGCAGGCGTGTTAACAATTCTGCTAGATTACCTCCTTCACAAATTCTAAAATAATCTTTTCTATTGAAATTATGTGGGGAGGTGTCTAGTCGATTACATCGACTCCAGTTTTTCACTGGTACTTATTTTATCGATCCCGTTAGGATGAAAGGCAAAGTTTGACCCCGGCGGAATTTGAACTCAGAACGTAAAAATGGACGAAATGCTGCTAAGCCTTTCGGCAGGTGTGCTGACAGTTCTTGCCAGTTCGCTTCATTCATAAGCTCTAAAATGAGAGAGTTCTAACAGTGATATACTTGTGTAGATTTAATAGACTATACTCGTTCCGCGAACCTTTGACAATCTTTAATACCACATTCCGTTAAGGCTAATTTGAAAAGGAGCTGGCAACAGGCAATGTCGTGAAGTCGTCGACCGAAATAACCAATGATATATATTCAGAAACATAGTGCTCTCATCTCAAATACCACCGAGAACAACTTCTGCTCTTACTATTCAGTTGCTTCAGTATAAAATCCCAGTGGACGATAGCAGACTAACGGAAACGTAATGATATTAGGCGGGAAGCCTAGGGTAAATTTTGAGACCCATTTTGTTATACAATTCAAACTCCACTGCTGAGGTGAGTAGTACAATTACATCATTACCTGCTTCGAAGCCAGAACTTGGATATCTTCAGTGGTTTCTATTCCGGTGTTTGCATTCGAGCAAGGCCTTTTGTTTGCTGATACAATCCCAATTCTTTCAACCAGACTCTGAAAAATCCTGTAAATAATCATGAGTCGTGCCCTTCTCTTCTAAGGGGTTAAAGTAAAAAGAAAATTCTAGGGCGTCAAAAATATGTTGTGGTCTCTTGATGTTTCCCTTTACGTCTGATAGCCATTTCACCTGATTTTGATTTCTCATTTATCCAATTTATCCCATGATATTCCTACATATTCCTGCCTTTTAGAAATGGTTCCATTACATCGTCTACACCTTTCCAAAAACATCTGCGTTTGACGCAAAGATTAAATTTAATAATTACGTCTCAATGATCGACGCCAATTATACTAAGTTTAAAGTTTACGAGTTGACGTATTCTAATCGATATTTGGCACAATTTTTAGAGTATACATTAGGTTATATGATGTATCTATGTACGTATGTATGTATATGTATCTGTGCGTGTGTGTGTGTGTGTGTGTGTGTGTGTGTGTGTGTGTGTGTGTGTGTGTGTGTGTGTGCGTGTGTGTGTGCGCGCGCACAAGAAAAGGTCATTTGGTTGAATGATCCATAAATCCGATTTGTACAAAGATGATTAAAACTACCAACCAACGATAATAAATATCATACTTTCTATCATTTATTATTACTCATAATTGATATTAGATACTGAATCATATTCATAAACAGAGTAGGATGGTAATTCAAGTGAAAATAATCGTGTTCGGTGTTAGCTTATAAATGAGAAGGTTTGGTCAAATCATAATAATTGACGTTAAAAGACTGCAAGGGTAATTACAAAATGAGATTTGTAATTTACATAAGTACTCAATGAAGATTTCTTGATATTAAATATCTCCTACATTTGCGTTTTTCAACTTCTGTCTATAGAAGCGAGTGAAACCTTTCTGATGAGACTTGAATCTCACAAATGTACGTCCACTGTATATCTGTGTATGTGTGCGTGTGTGTGTATGTATGTATGCGTGTGCAGGCGCATGGCCCAGTTGTTATAAAATAAAAATAAAAAATAAATAAATGCGCCCTTTTAAAGCCTAACCAGGGTCATGGGCCCGGTTTCCCGGTTTCTATGGCGTGTGTGTTCCGCAGCTGGACGGGACGCCAGTCCATTGCAGCGTTACTCATTTTTGCCAGCTGAGTGGACTGCAGCAACGTGAAATGATGTGTTTTGTTCAAGAACACAACGCGTCGCCCGGTCCAAGAATCGAAAGCACAATCTTACGATCATGATTCTGGCACACTAACCACTAGGCCACGCGCCTCCACTGACCTAGTGGTTAGTGTTTTGAATTGCGTACTTAAGCATAACATTTCATCTTACATTGCTCTACAACCATTTCTGCATCTGATCGGTGGTACACCCTGCACCTGTTCAGGCAACATCGATTTCATGAAGGGAGGGAGCAATGGTACGGCACAAAGATTTGATTACTATAGAGAAATCACTTCTACAGTTTTGTCCAGTTAGAAATTGCTGACCCGTCTTTCTCGGACTACAAGAGACAACCATCGCGTATATACTCTTTTACTTGTTTCAGTCATTTGACTGCGGCCATGCTGGACCACCGCCTTTAGTCGAGAAAATTGACCCCCAGGACTTATTCTTTGTAAGCCTAGTACTTGCTCTATCGGTGTCTTTCGCTGAACCGCTAAGTTACGGGGACGTAAACACACCAGCATCGGTTGTCAAGCAATAGTGGGGGGACAAACACAGACACACAAACACACATACATATATATATATATATATACATATAAACGACGGGCTTCTTTCCGTTTCCGTCTACCAAATCCATTCACAAGGCTTTAGTCGGCCAGAGGCTACAGTAGAAGACACTTGCCCAAGGTGCCATGCAGTGGAACTGAACCCGGAACCATGTGGTTGGTAAGCAACGTGTATATTTCTGTATAAACTGTTTCATGTGTTGCATGATATTCTGCTAAAGAAGGGATGTTACATAAATTTGGAACCTAATGTATTACTGGTATTTGTTTCAGCTACACTAGGTGGAATACAGAAGAAATTGGCACGGGCAATATTCAAAATGCTGTTGCACATTTTAATATTTAATTGCTGAGAGGTATTTACTTAATTAACTTTCTGCTGGTTCTACGTGCCCCGTGAAGTATGTTATGCTAATTACATTTCAACTTAGTTGCTCTCTAAGTGATAAGTTAATATTCTATGCAACCAAAACGTATAGAAATCTCGGATCTGCTTTTCTCGCGAAATATGTAGTGGAGAAAGCGATTAGTTCTTTTCCGAGAGTACGATAACTAGACTGAAATGTTTGTTGCGTCATAATTGATACTCTGCTAATAATTGATGTTATGTCATTATTCCGTCCATAATAATTGTTTCCGACTTCCGTCAAACACCACTAAGTTTCATTGTATTGAGTATAGGGAGATAATATCGACCCTACTGCATGACTGGTACTATATTTTATCGACCACGTAAAACTAGCCCCGGTGTTCCCTGAAATAATACATTTGGGTTTTATATTTTAGGTACAATGCCAATCGTGAAGGCGCAATGGCCCAGTGGTTAGAGCACCGGATTCGCGGTCATAGGATCGCGGTTTCGATTCTCAGACCGAGTGTTGTGAGTGTTTATTGAGCGAAACTACCTAAAGCTCCACGAGGCCCCGGCAGGGAATGGTGGCGAACCCTGCTGTACTCTTCCACCACAACTTTCTCTTACTCTTACTTCCTGTTTCTGTAGTGCCTGTAATTCAAAGGGTCAGCCTTGTCACACTGTGTCACGCTGAATATCCCCGAGAACTACGTTAAGGATACACGTGTCTGTGGAGTGCTCAGCCATTTGCACGTTAATTTCACGAGCAGGCTGTTCCGTTGGTCGGATCAACTAGAACCCTCGACGGAGTGCCAGCACAATGCATTTTTAGTGAGGGTTGAGTAATCAATGCCATATAATCTGGTATTTGAGTGTTACTTTATTTGATCGACCTTAAAAATATGGAAGGCAAATTTGACCTCGATCGTATTAGGACTAACAATCTAAAGACTCGGATGAAATACCACAACTTATTTCTTCCTAGTCTTAACGCTTGTATCGATCGAGCCTCTCTAATAATCATTTCTCATTTTGGAACGAGATTTGAAGACGTGGGGCAGTCGATTACATCAGCATCAGTGACAAACGTCTGCCTATTTTCCGAGCTCCGAAAGGACGTAGCCTAATGTCAAACTTGGCGGACTTGAACTCGGAACCAAAAGGCAGGCGAGATATTTTAAGAATTTTGCCTGGTGTGCTAACGATTCTGCTAGCTCGTCTCCTTTCTTCCGCCTATAATAATGCTACTATAGACAAAGCTTTTAATTTTGGAAGGGTGGAGCTAGTCGATTATATCGACCATAGAGATCAACTGGTACTTATGTTATCAATCCCAGAAAGGATTGAAGTTGAAGTCGCCTACGGGAGAATTTGAACTAAGAACGCAGACAGACGAAATGTCACGAAGCATTTTGTCCGGCGTATTAACTATTCTGCCAGCTTGCTGCCTTGTATTCGTCTATAAGAATAATAAAGAAACATGTGATGAAAAGCAGTTGTTGTTGGCACTCCGTGGTTAATGACGTCGAGGGTTCCAGTTGATCCGATCAACGGAACAGCTTGCTCGTGAAATTAACGTGCAATTGGCTGAGCACTCCACAGACACGTGTATCCTTAACGTAGTTCTCGGGGATATTCAGCGTGACAAGACTGACCCTTTGAATTACAGGCACAACAGAAACAGGAAGTAAGAGAAAGTTGTGGTGAAAGAGTACAGCAAGGTTCGCCACCATCTCCTGTCGGAGCCTCGTGGAGCTTTAGGTGTTTCCGCTCTATAAATACTCACAACGCCCGGTCTGGGGATCGAAACCGCGATCCTATGACCGCGAGTCTGCTACCCTAACCACTGGGCCATTGCGCCTCCACAATGGAAAGCAGTAATATAACTAGATTATCACTAATTTTCACACGAATGTCGAAGGTAATAAATTTATATTCACGCTGCATCTGTGGTAGATTTGTTTTATATTATCGTTACTGAAGATAAGAAGTAGAAGTGACGTTAAATATTGATGTAACTACTAAAGTAAAATAGGGCGTTGGACGTATAGTTAGTTAATAAATTGTTATAACAAATTTGAGAGATTCTGTGTTTTCTTTTTTTGTTACATATGTTATTGCAAATTATATTTTAGATTTTAATGTTTATTTTGTATAAAACTTTTATGTCGAAATTTTATACCTAATTTTATTTAACACGCCATTATATATCTAGACTTAGTGATATATAAATTTTTTATGTTATTTTTATTGTATTTTGTATATTATTTCATTTTATATATCATGTACACATTTTTAGTATTATGTATTTTATGTACACAATAAATGTTCTGTTTTTATATTCTTCATCTTATTTTGTCATATTCTATTCCACTCGCTGCATTCCTTTATAAACCCACCGAATAATGGATATCCTTTTCATTCAAGTTTCCTTTCTACACAATTTAATTTTCCACCTACACTATAAAATTCTTTCTTTACTCTACAATTCATTTCTCCTTCCTTAATGAAGCTGTCACATTTTCCCTCATAATTTTTCATCACCCCTCTTCACTCCTCCTTTCATCAGACAACCACGTCTCTTTATGGTATTTTCAAACTCTGGTTAATCGGCCATTTTATGGCAACTACTTCCATAATTTAAAATAACATTTCTCCCAACTAATAAATTCCACCTTCGCTCTTCAATAATCTATCCTTCCCTATCCGTCATAATCTCTGCTCCACCCAGTTCATTCAGCCCGTTTCCTTTTCTAACTGTACCATTCAACTCTCACTCATTTAATTTTTTAATTTGCTGAGTAAGCGTAGTGTATTGACAGAATGAGAACGTCGAACGGAAGACGAATATACCTTGCGGTATAAGTCAACATTTTTACAGACTAGTCGTTCCCCTTTTCAGAGTTAGTGGTGTATTTTATTTTTGTTTTATTTATGCATTTCTTGGAAATCACAATCAGCAGCATAGCAAGCAACCAATAGTAAGCAGGCTTCTTCTAACCACTTTGTAATTTCGGAGTTACCAAAGGAAAAGAAACAAAAATATACGAGAAAAATATAAAAATAAGCTGAGCTAAAAATGATAAAATGATCTGTGCAAGATTTGAAAAATTAAGATCTATTTTATTTCGTAAATAATAAGAAAGATACTTCCATAAAACAGAAGTTCGAGCAAAGAAACTACTTGTGTTTAAGCTTTTCTTACAAGAGGTAACAAAAATTAAAGGATGTGTACTCGTAGAAAGACTATTCATTTCATTAGTATCCTTAATACAGGGAATAAGAGAAGAAAATACGACGGGACGATGACCGTAGAATTATGTATAGGAACGTTTTGCGATTAGACAAAGAGGTTCAAGCTTAGTTATGAGAACAACGATCAACAATATTATTAATTTTTCTACGTGATCAAGGGAGGAAAACAAACATGCATAAAGCAATTAAGTAACTTATAAAGATTAGATACACTCTTGGATATAAACGAATGATGAGCTCGAAATAGAAAACCAGTTCTTTCCGAATCTAATGTAGTAGTACATCTAACAGTGTAATACCATGAAAAACCTTTAGAAACGTTGAACCTGAGGGATTAATAAAATAAATATTTGCAAATTAATGTGGTTGATATTAATCATCTAACCCTCCAAAAGAATTTTGGATCGCTGAAGTTATTTTATATTGTAAATTTATTTTGCATTATCAATTTTTTTTAATGTAGATGTATATATGATAGAATTCATGTATAATGAAGATTTTAGAACCCTGGTGCATTGATTCTATCTTCGTTAATTAACAACTTGTTATAACGTTTTATTAAATATTACTTAGTAAATTAATTTATGAAAATTGATTATTAATTAATTGAAATAATTAATTAAATAAATAATTAATTATAATGGATTAATTAATTAAAAACAATTTATTCAAACAACAATAATTACTTCAAATATATTTTAGGAAGACATACCAAGCCTATTGTTTGTTTAACTAATTTCTGTTCTATATTTTGCACTACGTTAACTCATTTTGGATGTAACTAAAAAAACCACAAAACACATTTCTAGAATTACGATTAGCATCTTGTTAAAGAACGCAGACATGTTGAAACAACAATCCCAGGGGTAAATTAAATGGGTGGTAATTTATTTCATTTATCTTTTTGGCGGATTATTTCAAGTGTATATAGAAGTAAATACACACAAACATGATATTCCTTATAGTCTTCAAAAAGATCGTGTGCTCCAGTTTCTGTTCTCTGGCTCACAAGAACTGGACCACCCACTATTGCCATTTTCCCAACTGTCATCCACTTTTCAATAAATTCGCCTGAGGACAGCACCTCTCTCTACACGCTCACACTCGTTTTCAAGTGAGACTTGGAAAATTCGATGAGGGTTCTATAGGAGCAGAAAGTTTTTTCCTCGTGCTTTTCAGCCTTAAAAATAAGCTTTTGTACTATAGCAACAAGGTCTGAAATTTTGGTGTAGGCGAATAGTCAATTATGTCGAACTCGGCGCTCAATTTATACAATAATATTAATAACATTGATATGAAATTTTCTTACAAATACAGGAAAATTATCCATCGAGAAAAGAGGACGAAAATTCATAGCAGGAAATCAAATGAGATTTGAAGAAATATAAAACTTATTGATAATGTCGATTCTTGTATTAGACTATGATCTTAGCTAAAGTAATTTTTTATAATGCTACAAAAATGAAAATAATAAAAGGAGAAAATGATAGGAAAATAAGACGAAGAAAAGAACAAAAGCAAGAGAAAGGAGAAACGAAGTAAAGAATGGAAAGAGTGAGACATGAATACAAAAAAGTATGTAAAAGATTAGGTTGATTCAAATTAAATGCTATAAAAAATATTCGACTTTATTCGATCATTTCCTGCGACGGGTTAGTAGCTGCCGGAAGTGCACATTTAAAATAACCCCCTTCGCGTATTTTTAAACCTTGTACTATATTTTGTTTCTTGATTGCTTACTTGTTCTACTTTATATATGTATGTGTATATATATATATATATATATATATATATATATATATATATATATATATATATAGATGTATAAATATACATGCATATATATATATATATATATATATATATATACATGCATATATATATATACATGCATGTATATATATATATATATATATATATATATATATACATGCATATATATATATACATGCATGTATATATATATATATATATATACCTGCAGATATATATATATATATATATATATATATATATATATATACTTCATCTTTTTTGTTTTTACCTCATCATCGTCATAAACATGGTCGTCTTTATCATCCTCCTACTATTCCTTCGACTCCTCCTTCACATCATCATCATCTTCAACACATCACTTCATCGTTGCCAACAACTATCAGTGACATATTCTCAGTTGTTATTATTCTAATTTGTTTTGTCTTTCGTTATTGCTAGCTTTTGTTTGTGAGTTAAGTGCATCTGTTATTTTTTTGTATTTTATTGATCTAAGACCTACTGTTAGCAAAATGAAACTGAACAGAGACATAAAATATATTCAAATTACATGACACTTTCTACTAATATTCAAAAATTGGTGCCCGCAGTTTCAACTAATTTCGAAACACGTTAGCGTATTTTTATAACATTTATCCTCTCTGTAGCCTGTAGAGCAAATGTTAAAATGCATCAGCTGAGATAGGTTTACAACTAACAGAGTCTAGTCCTGTCTGATGGAACGAAATTAGATGATGAAATAAAGTGGAAAATGTATAGGATTTCAGATAATCTCTGTGATTCTTGGTTCAGGATGTATTTATGTTTTTACAAGTCAAGCTGAAAAAACTCATTGAGAGAAAGAGTAACGCATATATACATAGATGCATACATATGTACATATACATATACCTATATATATATATATATATATATATATATATATATATATACACATACAGAAGCACACACGCACACACAAACAAACACACATATACATACATACATACATACATACACACATAATACATACATATATACGGATGCAAAGATACACACTAGTATGCTCACTTGTATACATATATCACACGTCATAAATCTGAGGCTCACTTCTCGATCTCAGCTTTACTTTTGATACGCATACACATAAATAGATATAACATCTCGATTACGTGATAGTTCGTCAACATGATCAGAAAGATGTCCTCCACACAAATCCATGCGCGGTGCAGAATGTTGGACCGATCACTGCCTCATCTACGCGCTTATGTATCTTCAGATCCGCCTTCCGGCCAGAAACGGCTGGGCCTTTCCCAAACTCAAAGTGACCTGTCCTTTCTAGAACAACGAAACAAATTCAGCTTCAAAGAAAACCTCGCTAATGCTTGCCTAGCTCTTCCAGCTCCACAACTCGGTCAAACACAACTTCGTTCATTCGCGCTGCCCGATTACACCTGTCCGTACCGTTGACGGCACTAATCTAATTAATTAAAAAAAGAAAAATCTTGAACGATGGACAGAACACATCAAGACCTCCTGAACAGTGTATGTATGCATGTATTTATATATGCATGCATGTACGTATGTATGTATGTATGTATGTCTATCTATCTATCTACCTATCTATCTCTCTAGCTATCTATCTCTCTAGCTATCTATCTCTCTAGCTATCTATCTTAATGGCTTCAAATTTAAGGTAATGGATTACTAACCACAAAATAATGAGTTCAAAACTTCGAATTGAACTTCCATTCTATACGAAAACACGATATGTACTCCTCAGTCTTCTTGGTCTCTAACAAGTAACCATTTGAAGGTGAATAGTTAGCAGTAAGAAAGCTATCCAGATTTCATTAAAAATATTGTGCAAAATATTCTGCGAAAAAGTTTTTTTTTTTCACCACAACACACACACACACACACAAACACACACACAGCTTTGTTTCTCTGGTAACTTGAGCTGCTACAAATATCAGTCGAATCTCTCTGGAAACACTCTTTTATGAAAAGAAAGACACAGATTTACAGTATTTCAGGAAGAAAAAAAAAAAATAATAAATACTATGCGGTGAGTCTGCTACCTCAGAGGCATTTCTGGACTAAACAAGACACGGATAAACATACTTCATATTAAGAGATTATCTATTAAATAATACTAATAAAGTTGACGGTATATCTTCGAAGTTTCGCTCCCTAGTAAAACTCCATATATTTTAAACATTTTCTTATTATGCTCTATCCCTAGACAGAGATTGTTCAAGCAGAGTTGCCGCCTTAGCAAAAGACCTCAAAATAGTGCGCCCCGACCTCGTTTTCGAGTTTATCTTTCTAGTAAAAAAGAATTGCGCAAAAAACGGATTTAGCATACGTCAAAATGAGCAACTCAGTTTTCGAATCCATAAGGAACATACGCGCGCGCGCACAGACGCAGATAGACAGACACACACACACACACACACACACACACACACACACACACACACACATACTCTATTTTATATATTAACATTGCATAAGGTGGTGAGCTGGCAGAAACGTTAACGCGCCGGGCGAAATGCTTAGTGGTATTTCGTCTGCCGTTACGTTCTGAGTTCAAATTCCGCCGAGATCAACTTTGCCTTTCATCTTTTCGTGATCGATGAATAAATAACCAGTTAAGCACTGTAATCGACTTAATCCTTTTGTCTGTCCTTGTTTGTCCCCTTTATGTTCAGCCCCTTGTGGGCAATAAAGAAATATATATATTAACATTACATTATAATATATTATATATTAGATAGATAGATAGATCCGAAAGAGCAATGGTCAGACAAACAGATTTTGCCATTCATAGTGTGTTAGTGTACAGGTTAACAGATGTCCGTGTACAATTCTATTTCATTGTTTTGTAGTACATAAATATGTCTATTTCTTGGGCAATCATGAAAAAAAAAATCATCTCAGTAACATAATCTGTATTGCTTCACATTTCATAGATACCAAAAAAGTTATTATTTACATGCACAATAAAGGCGAAAGTTTGTTTTAGGTTCTCGGTATGTTTGTCTAAATGAGAACGTATAAGTGTAGCTATTGAAGAAATGTTGCTGACAATAGATATCAATATCAGGAAGTGAGGTTTTCTTCATGACCAATGAAAAAAAAAATAATAGATGACTTAAACTTCCGGAATCGAACATAGAGGAGAAGCCATTAAAAAATGGTTCTGACAAGCGGTCTTTTGTTACTAATATCTTTATAAACTGTATTAGAGACAAAAACACACACAAAAATACATACGTACATAAATGTGGACACACACATATGCACATGCACACATACATATATTAATACACATATATGACGCCTATATACATACATGCAAACATACATACGTATATACATGCCTATATACTTATACATATATGTAAGCATACATCCACGCGTTCATGCACACCGTACGCATACTCACACATGTAGGAGTTTATGCTTTTCGGTGTATATGTATGAAGATATATGCAATCAATGCGTATGTAAATGTTAGCTCAGTAAATGCAGAACTACGCCATTTTCTGGGAAACTTGATGTTTGTCGAAATTTGTAATAGAAAGAGAAGAATGTCTCATTCGCCTCTAAGACTTCCGTAAAGAATGTGCGCTAAAACTGAAAAGAATTCGTCGCTTCATCCATCTCTCCTTCCTACTTCGCTCCCTCTCTACCTAAATCTATGTATTAATATATATATACATATATATATATATATATATATATATATATATATATATATATATATATATATATATATATATATATATATATATATATATATATATATATTTATATATATATATATATATATATATACATACATACATATATGTATGTATGTAGATAGATAGCCAGCCAGAGACAGAGAGAGAGATAGAGAGAGAGAGGTGGTGGTGGTATGTGTGTGTTTGTGTGTTTGTGTGTGGGTGTATTCTTGTGGTTATGATGTTCACTTTGCAGCGAAGCGGTTCGCTATTCAACGCGATAAAACGAAATCATGTAAAATAACTTGTAGTGGGTCTTGAGACTACAAATGATTGTCATGCAGATTTTATTTAGAAGAAAATGAGTGGAAATATGTTCCACCTTTCACGACCTTCTCTTCTTTCAGTCTGGTTGGCTATTCGTCTAACTGCCTGCCTCACTGTGTGTGTTCGTGTGCGCACGCGCGGGTGGGCGTGTGTTGTATTTAAATCTATATCCATACTTATATCTCTATCTATCTACCTACCTACTTGCTTATCTACCCATCTATCAATCAATCGATTAATCTTCCCTCTCTCACACAAACCCTCTCTGTCTGTCTGTCTGTCTCTCTCTCTCTGTGTATATATATATATATATATATATATATATATATATATATATATATATATATATATATATATATATATATGTCTGGGTGTGTGTATGTATATATATATATATATATATATATATATATATATATATATATATACATATATATATATACATATATACATATGTGCCTATATACATAGATATAAAAATTAAAAATACATTTATATATAACTGTATATTCCTACATACATGTTTCATACATTTTTATAGCTGGGTAAATAGATAGATAGATAGATAGATAGATAGATAGATAGATAGATAGATAGATAGATAGATATTAATAAATCATAGGGCAGCAAAAAAATTTTTAGGAATTTTATTTACCACCAGTGATCCAGCGAGGATAAAATTAGTCAGTAGACTATATATTATTTATTTAAAATACAGAAATGCCTATAATAGGACATCTAACTCGCTAGAAAGAGCATCAAAAAACGCTATACCACAAAAATAGGGATAATTTCGAAAGGGAATGAAAATAAAAACATTTACCAATCT
Source organism: Octopus bimaculoides (assembly GCF_046866305.1). NCBI lineage: Eukaryota > Metazoa > Mollusca > Cephalopoda > Octopoda > Octopodidae > Octopus > Octopus bimaculoides. The sequence goes on from NC_142935.1 coordinate 21,527,647, forward strand.
ATTTTCCGTACCATGGTTTCAAGCTATTTTAGCAAAATAAAAAAATATCTTGCTTGGTCAGCTATCTTCAGCGGAATACCAAGACAGAACATATAAACACGAGTCATAGGAAACATGACTTATGCTTATATGCTTAATTTTTCAAAATTTACCGCGCATGTGCGGTTTACCTTATCGGCAGCAAATACAAAAAATGCCGATTTTCTTTCAGAAATTAGCCAAAAAATATTTTATCATTATTAATAAATCATAGGGCAGCAAATAAATTTTTAGAAATTTTATTTACCACCAGTGGTCCAGCAAGAATGAGATTTAGTCAATAGACTATATATTATTCATTTAAAATACAGAGATGCCTATAATAGGACATCTAACCCGCTAGAAAGAGCAGCAAAAAACTCTATAATTTCGAAAGGGAATTTTGCTAAAATAGCTTGAAACCATGGTACGGAAAATAGATTGGTAAATGTTTTTATTTTCATTCCCTTTCGAAATTATCCCTATTTTTGTGGTATAGAGTTTTTTGCTGCTCTTTCTAGCGGGTTAGATGTCCTATTATAGGCATCTCTGTATTTTAAATAAAATATATATATAGATAGATACATTTCTTTTATTAGCCACACAGGGCTCAACGAAGTTGGGACAAATACAATGTAGAGCTTTTCTTTTTGGGAGGGGGAAGGAAGGGAAAAAAAAAAAAAAAAAAAAAAAAAATTGGTGGTGTCGATCAAAAGGGATCGTAGGAAGGGAAAAAGGGGCAGTTCGATCAAAAGGGATCGAAAAAAAAGAAAAGGAAAGGCCGATCAATAGGGATCGTGTATCACACAGTAATGTTCTCGTGTAAAAAGAGGGGAGGACAGTTTAGGTTTAGCCGTGGAAGGAAAAGCCCACGGAAAAGACCACGGTAACCTTGGTCAATATTCTCATTGAAGAAACTATAACAGTAAGTGACTCTCTTTTGCCTATTTTTTTTTTTTTTTCTTGTTCATAGGGTTATGCTCAAGATGGCTCCGTCGTTCACACGTGCCATCCTTGCTACATTCACCCATCTTTTTTTGAAGCATTCACTAGACAAGACTTCCCTTTCTACTCTCAACTTCCTCTTCAGGTGATACTTGAAGAAGTTGATGAGAGATTGCCCAGAGAGGAAAGTCTTTGTCTCTAGACCTTTCAGACGCGTCCACCATACACATTCTTTCGCCATAGCCACAAGTACGATGAAAATAGCTCTTCCTTCCCGTTTAAAGGAAGGAGGCGCGACAATATTCACGATAGACTCGGCTGATAGACCGACTCGTCCCACACGCGATAGCAGTTGTTCGACGTAAGCCCACAGCTCGGAAATGGTGGGACACTGTACGAGTGCGTGCAGAACGGTTTCGTCGCTCTGCCGGCATCTCGGACAGGTCGGCCCCGTGTTTCTCGAGCCATGCCTGTAGAGCTTATCCCGAACGGGTAGTGCTTCTCGATAGCACTGCCAGGCCAGGGATCTCTGGAAGTTGTCCATAGGTCCCGGCCCGAAGGTCGTCTTAAACAGGCGGGTCAGGTATTCCTCGTCGACGCCTAGGTTCGCCCCGAGATCGTCGTCGTACCTTCCCTCCACTAATCCACTATAGAATGCGTTAGTTGTGATGCAGTCGCTCAAGGTTGACCCGGGTTGTTGGAGTTGCCGAAGAGCAGCGCGACACTCGCGGTGCCATTCGCCCTTCCTCGGCCTCTTCTTGATCCATGACTGCAGTTCGGTCATGGAGACGAGCTGCGGGAAAGCGCGCCGCACAAACGGTGACCACACCTGTTCACCGCTGTCTACGTAGAGCCGGAGATGTCGCAGTCTCAGCGCGTGTCTGCGCATCATCAACCACGGCATGCCCAGTCCTCCTTTTAACGGGTGTTGGCAGCAAACGGATCGCCTAACCATCGGAACGCTTCCTTTCCACAAGAAGCGGAAGAGGATGCGCTCCAGTTTGGTGATGGTAGGGTCGGGACAAGGAACGACGGTCAGGCGGTAGTAGATGACGGACGCGATGTACGTGTTCGCCACCTCCGCCCGACCTTTCAGGGAAAGCTTCCTCTCGGCCCATTGAGATAGAGAGATAGAGAGATAGATAGATAGATATGTACATATACATATTTTTAATGAATGATAAGGAAGACACACATACAACTACAAATAAATATACATATAAATATATATTATTATATACATATATATATATTAATGATAATAATAAAGAGTATGGAGACTTGTACATCCACAAAATTTATTTTATGTCTATATACAGTATATTGTAATGACCTACACGTGTTTCTGCTGCAGCGACCACTCATTGTTATAATGCAGCCTTACAGCATTGCCGGTGCACTTTCATGACCTCCATTTGGTCATCCACTAAGTGAACTGAACGAAATAAACGTTTGTTAGTAATTTGTAAGAGGTATGTGCTGCTGATCTCAACTTCACTCCAGTCACTGTCATTTGGAGTTAAAATGAAGAGATAACTTGCATCGTATTTCAGCATAGACGTTTTCAGTTGTGTGTCTTACAAAATTCTCGTTATTTTCTACGGTACTTTACAGATCCTGACAAAAGCTCATGGGCACAAATTATTTGCATTTATTGAACTTACAGATTATAAAACCTAAAGGGACAGAAGTTGTTGCTGATAAATCAGTTACTATACGAATAGTCAGGAACACGTAGGACAGGGTTATCGTCGTACATGTTTTTATACGTAGGCTTTTATCGAAATTAATATTTACATTTCCCAGAGTACATGGTCAGTACAAAAATTCCAATACATTCGAGTGGTTGATACACATGCACGCAGACG
>NC_142935.1:21535477-21575477 GCF_046866305.1 Octopus bimaculoides
AAAAAACTATATAAGATTTCAAACCATAGTTAAAACGGCTTTGTACGTAATCAAGGCTCATTTAGATTGTGCAAATGCGAAAACTTCAACAGGAAAATATTAATGAATTTGTTGCTACACAATTCAAAATGTCAAACAGCATTATCTTTTGATGTATCGTTTATATTTGGCCCCGGGACGGATCTGACAAAAGACCCATAATTAGAAACATTGCAGCTATGAGCAGTACTTATTACATCTTATGCACACGTCATACGTCATATCATCCGATGTTCTTTTTGAGAGGGCATAGTAGAATTATATGTAGAGTAGCACGTCACGTTATATGTGTATCGCTGCATCAATGTGTTATAAGATTGTTTACACGCATAAGCAAATAAACGGACTTATGTATCTAAATGCATAATGCGTACAAGTACGTATATTATGTTTTAAACATAATTATATTTAGTTAAATATATAATTTTATTAAATCTTCATAACAATTCAAATATGGATTTAAGCACGTCATTACCTGTATTATATGGCGTTACATAATTAATATCGCCTTAGAAAAGTACAAGTGCATGTGCTTATATAAGTGAATAAGTACATATATATACGCACATAAACACACACAAGCATATATATGCAGCTATGTATACACGCGCACGAACATGCATATATACACACATGTTTGTATATGTATATATATATGTACTATGTATGCTTGTATATGTATGTATTATGTATGTATATATAAATATACATGCGTGTGTGTGAGTGTGTATATGTGATACATTTATATATGTATATATATGAATGTATCTCTCTCTCTCTCTCTCTCTCTCGATATATATATATATATATATATATATATATACACATATATATATATATACACACACACACACTTATGTGTGTGTATATGTGCGGAGATACGTTTATATATATAAATGTATATATATATATACACATATATGTATATATACACATATATATATACACATATATATATATACATACACATATATATATATACACATATATATATACACATATATATATATACACACACACACACACACATATATATATATATACACAAACACACACACACATATATATATATATATATATATATATATATATATGTATGTATATATATATATGCACAAACAGTAAGAACATAGTTGTAGGCATATAAATGATGCATTTAAGTAGCTTAACGCGAGCGCACAGAAGAATGTGAGCGAATGTGTATATACACTTAAATATGCGCACATATACACACACATAGAAAAGCATTCAAAGGACACATCCGAATACACCCACACAAACACCCGTTCCAAAACATCCACGTACGTACAAGCGCAAACACCCCTACAGCGACACATACACCCTTAAATGTGAATTACACACATATTTATGTGCACATGCAAACGTACATATTCAAACATGTACGCACATTCCAGTAAAAAAACAATATCTCAAGGATTTGCATTAGCAATTTATATATTGTTTTTTTCTTTCTCTCTACCAAACAAGAAGTAACAAACACGACTGCCGTAAGCGTAGCACCCAACAACACTAATTTCTGGATAACACCCAGTTTTGCAATCAGCCATATTTGAATTTTTTCTGCACAACCCTACAGCATATATACAATCGCACATAAACGAGCACCACACACAAACACACACATATGCATAAACACGCACACGTAATATGTATATATATATAAAATATATATATATATATATATATATATATATATATATATATATATATATATATATATATATATATATATATGTGTGTGTGTGTGTGTGTGTGTGTGTGTGTATGTATGTGCATATATGTATAAATGTATACATATTTATATATATATATATGTATATATATATATTTATATATATGTATTTATACATATATTATATATATATAATACATATACTCACGCATTCGCACACACATGTGGACATATGTAAGTGCATGTATCTATTTATGCAAAAACATAGGCATTGGTTGGGTTGCAAGCTATTATTGTATAGGCCTATGTGCGTATGTTTACGTGTATACGAACACACACACACACACACAAACACGCAAGTACACACACATTCTTTTACTTGTTTCAGTTATTTTGACTGTGGCCATGAGGGAGCACCGACTTGTAGTCGAAGAAATCGACATCTAGATTTACTTTTTGTAAGCCTGGTACTTATTCTATCGACTTGCTTTGCAGAACTGCTATGTTATGGGGACATAAATACACCAATATCTGTTGTTAAGCGATGGTGGAGAGAGAAACACAGACAAACACACAAATATGTATATGTATATATATATACTACAGGCTTCTTTCAGTCTCCGTCTACCAAATCCACTCACATGCCTTTGGTCAACCCCAGACTATAGTAGAAGTCGCTTGCCCAAGGCGCTACGCAGTGGAACTCAACCAGTAACCATGTGGGGTGTTTTTTCTTCTTGTTTTGCCTTTGTGAGTTACAAGTATTGCTATCTATTGGAGTTTCAGCGCTTTAGCTGCTATTTCTGAACTTCGGTATGTGATGAAGCAACTGTTGCTGACCCCTTAATTATGTTTATGTTTATGTTTATATATATATATATATATATATATATAAATGTATACTTCTATATCGATTAAATACATATATATCTTATACATAGTTATATAGAGAGAAGTATATAGAGATGAGAAAAATTGGGTATCGAGAATTATAAATATATGCATATACGTATGTATGTGTATGCGTGTGTGTATATACATGTGAGTGTGTTTGTATGTTTGTGTATAAGCATACGCATGCATATATCTATGTGTGTGTATGTATATAGAGAGCTTTGTAGGCATATATAGAGTCATAGGTAGATAGACAGACAGACAGACAGACAGACAGATAGATAGATATAGATAGATAAACAGACAGACAGATAGAGAGGTAGATAGATAGATAGATAGATAGATAGATAGATAGATAGATAAATAGATATATAGATAGATAGATAGATAGATTGATAGATTGATTGATGCTGGAATACCTACACACGTGCGTACATAAACAGACGAACATTATTATAAAACCCTCTTCAAGTGAGGATAATATTACGAAAATTGAGTTATATAATCAAACACAGATATATGTATATGTAGGGGCACTTCATTTGCATGGCTGGAATTCCCAAATGAAGACACGGAACTAAATTTACATATAAATATGAAGGAGACACTTTTCGATATATGTTCTAACACAATTTTTGCAATTTTACAATGTTTATATCACAAAACAGTAAATCTTACAACCATGGAGACAATTATGTTTTGTTTCATATAAATCTGACAAAACATAAACGCTGGAAACATCACCCAACGAATCGCTAATAATTTACGTCATAAATATCGCCTCCATTACAACAACAACGAAAGCGGAGAATAAAAACAACAACAACAACAGCATCAGGAACAACAACAATTCCACTTAGAAAAATAATACTATCTTCATCCTTAACACCAAAAGAAAAAAATATATATAGCTGGTATTTAAGATTATTACGGTATCGTTTCTTAACAGATATCAAACGTTTCTCCAAAAATTTGCCTTTGGAAATAAATATTTCTACATAAAATTTTTACACCATTATCTGTTATTGAGAACAGGCACAACCGTAAAAGTCATATAAATATGAAGTTCTTATACACGGTTTCATCTCCTGACGATGCCCGGCGGCGATTAACTTCCTCCGGGACATACTTTTTTTTTTAAATATGACTAACACTTAAAAGGAGTATGTACAAAATATTCGCTATTTATCTCTCTCGACGACTCTCTGTCACCATTTATCCACTATATGTATACGAGTGCCTGTGTGTATGTGTGCGAATGTGTATAAGTGTATATATATTTATATGCACATATGTATATACATGTATACACACCCATACACAAGCATGGACACACTCGTGCGCGCGCGCGCACACACGCACACACGCACATATATGTTGCAGATCAGGCGATGCGGTAAGAAGTGTCCCTCCAAGCCACAGGGTTGTGTGTTCAGTCTCAGAGCATAGCGAGTATCTTCTGCTTTAGTCTTAAGTCGACCAAAGCCTTGTGAGTGGATCTCGTAGAAGGAAATTGGGATCTTTTTTAAAACGGGGGCCACATTTTTCATACTTCGTATACTTATCTATTTTGTGTTATAGAACAGAAAAATATTTTTGTATTCGAATTTATTTCATGTAAAAAATTGTCTTATTTCGATAATTTCAACCAATCACTGACAAGTATTCAGTTGTTTACATTTACTCCTTTGGCTCATTAAGCGATGTAAAGCGTATTTAATCTCCATACCTTCGTTTTATTTGCTTTTTTCATTTTAAATTTGCTTTAACCCTAACCCTAACCGTAGGGTTAGGGTTAGAGTTAGGGTTAGGGTTAGGGTTAATTGTTTCAGAATCGTTTGTTTATGTAGTCGGCACTTAATGTATATCGGCTGAATGGACATCAGTGATTGGTTGAAATTACAGAAATACGACAACTTTAACATGGAATAATTTATGGATTTCTATTTTTTTTAAGAAGACTAAGAGAAAAAGATGTTTTATGTGACACATTCTACCAGTGTTCCAAGTTTCAAAGTGTTTCGTTCATGAAAAATGTGGCCCCCGTTTTAAAAAAGATCCGGAAATTGAAAGACGCCCATGTTATACACGCACACGCACATATATATATATATATATATATATATATATATATATATATATATATATATATATATATATATATATATATATATATATACATATATATAAAACAATAGATAGATAGACTGACAGACAGACAGACAGACATATATGAAGGGATGATTATTGAATGGTTATTATTTTGATATTATGATATTTTTTAAATAATTTTTCTATCTTTATATAATAAGTATTTCATATTAATTCATTTGGTACTTATTGTTGGTTGAGATATATATCTAATTATTGTTCTACTTACGATCTGACGAGTAGCTATATTTTTGAATAGAACTTATTTTCGATAATTTCAATTGATTTTAATCGATTTAAATTTCTTTTCTATTTGAAAATTGGTTATGAAACACGTGTAATCTTTTTATTATATTTATCTTATGATATTTACTTTACTTTATATTATACTCATTTATTGTGCTTTTAATTATTAATTTTTCTATATGTGATAGTGGATTTTCATCGATGAGTTCTTGAAAATTGGTTATTTTCCCTAAAACTATATATATTTTATATATATATATATATTTATATATATATATATATGTGTACTTGAATATTTTCTTTTTTCCTATTACTTATACAAAAAGTATGGGTGTGCATGTATATATAATAGATAAGTAGATAGATAGATAGATAGATAGATAGATAGATAGATAGATAGATAGATAGATAGATAGATAGATAGATAGATAAATAGATAGATAGATAAATAGATAGATAGATAGATAGATAGATAGACCGGTAAACAAATTGACAGATAGATAGACAGGCATATTGGTAGAAAGAAAGTAATATATCTAGTTTACAGTAGACACGGGTATTGACTTTTTCCATGAGCTACGGCACCAGAGTTATTGAATTGAATGTAAATATCTAAATATTCTGCCTACAAATAGAGCTTTACCTTAATGCTGCAGCGATATAAGCGTGCTACTGTTATTAATTGTGCAGTACCTTTCAAATATAGATACATCCTATACGACACGAAACCTACACCTTATTTGGCCATCGAATTTCACACACTATCCTACTATATTTAAACCTGGTATGTATGATTATCGAGCAATTGTTTTAAACATTTGAACACACCTCGCATATATATTCCGAGTTCAAAGGTTAATAGAAAGCAAACACATGAAGATAAAAGAAAAGACGATACTCTCTTTTCCAGGTTATGGTGGGTACTACGCGAAACAAAAGAAAAATTGCATTTAATGACTTTCATAGAAATATAAAGTCTTTTCATGTATATTCATGTGTTTGTTATTCATTAACGTTTGAAATCGGGGCAAACGTTTTGCCGTACCCTTGATATATATACACACACACACACACATATATATATATATATATATATATACAAAAATAAGAGGAATGACCAGCAAAACTGGACTCCTATATGCTAAAAATAGATGCCGAATCATCTAACCACGAAAAATATTTTCTCAGTAAAAACTTTTACTGAGAAAATATTTTTCGTGGTTAGATGATTCGGCATCTATTATTAGCATATAGGAGTCCAGTTTTGCTGGTCATTCCTCTTATTTTTGTATGTAATATAATTTTAATCTTCGGATTTTTTCAATATGCTAGACCACTGGTTTTAATTGATTAATATCAATTTCTACTCTTATTAATAAATTTTATATATATATATATGTGTGTGTGTGTGTGTGTGTGTGTGTGTGTGTGTTACATATATACGGGAAGTTGTTTGTTATCGTCTCTCAGTCAGAGACTTGCCTCGGCTTCGAACCTACAGACCACATAGAAGTACAGGAGAGTCGCCAGACTGACATGGCCGGAGCAATCTATTCCATTGAAACATGCATATATGTATGTATATATTTGTATATATATATGTATATATATATATATATATATATATATATATATATATATATATATATATATATATATATGTATGTATGGGGGCGTGTGTGTGTGTCTGTGTGCATATATATATATATGTGTGTGTTTGTGTGTGTGTGTGTATGTATCAAAGAGAAATGGTTTTGATAAAATTTTCCAATAGAAAGAAGATTGTTTATTAGTGTCTGCCCTCCTACGATCGAACAACTATTTATCCTCTTTTCCAGACATACACTGGTCAACTCCTATAAAGAACGTGCTTACAGGGGTTTACATTGGAAACAAACGCTCTTTCAGCCACTTCGAATAATATCTACCCTTACCTAATAATATCTGAAACTTAATCTTTATTCTTACCTCCCATTCTTTCTTTCATCTTTTCTTCCCATCTATCATTTATTCTCTATTTGCTTATACCTCTATTTCTCCTTTAATTCTCTTTCTTTCTCCCTTCTCTTCTCTCCTTTTCTTCTATTGTTCTGATTTGTAACTTGTATAGGCTAAGTGCACAGCACCCGCAGATTACTCGGGAACACTAGTTCTGTTATAAAAACCTATCTAGGAAATATTTGCAATGGAAAACTATAACTACATACTGAGTGCGCGCGCACACTCCCACACACTCATATATATATATAGGAACAATGGTAATGAGTGCTCAGCGAAACACGCATTAGTGATTAATTTATTTGTGAATTTTCCATAGCAATCAGTTTGTATTCATTTTATATCAAAAGATTTTCAAATCATTGTATTAAAAACGCTAGGAAAACCATTTCCATAAAGTGTCACCTGCAGTGACATACAGCTGCATAAACATTGACGCAGAAACTATTCAGCCGAATATAAATCTAAGGATGAACATGATCTACCGAGATGTTATTTAAATAGTTGCAGAGCCTATATCATGGAACACCCAAGGGAGATAAATATTTCCAAAGATTTGTCTTTGCTAAATATATGTATTTTTTATTGTTTTTATATCTCGGATTCAAAAAGCTTTAACAATTTATACATAGAGTTATAGAGATAAATTTTCTGAAATGCTTCTTAATATTATCTTTCCTAACGCGTTTTTAAAGGAGGCCCTATGGTGCTGTGCGAGATCTTTAAAATGACTGCAAAAGTTGATTGATAATTGCTCTTGTCTTATCAATGAAACATCTTTCGCTCGATTTTCTTCAATTCTACATCTGGAAGCCATTTTGCCGCTTTTCTTTTCCTCAACTACAGACTAATTCAGCTGTAGGTTGATTGATTAACTTGAGTGGCTTTATTATGATATCTTAAGTGACACACATAACCTCATGTGCATCACATTCATAGACACATGGCCATATATCAATACATACACACACTCACACACAGAGCTTCATACATTTATACATATTGCGTACAATATGAAACGAATTTGTGATGAAACGAATGCATTTTGTCATGTTTGTTTACGTGTTATGTGATCAACAATGCACAATTCATGAAATTCTTCATTTCAAGGGTACTTTATTGATGGATTTTCAAAACATGCTAAGTTTGAAATTATTCGAGACCTAGGTTTACTGAGGCTAATATCTTTCTCTAGTAGTCAATAGGATAGCCTTTTTTATGACTGCTTCTAGACGATTCTTGTACTGTCCACAAGCTTCCTGCATGTGTCCTGTAGGATATTAGCACATTCTTCCTTGACAAAAGTCTCGTGCTGGGTCGAGTTGGTCGGTTTCCTAGCCATCACTCTGGTCTTCAAGTCGCGCCACAAGTTCTCAATTGGATTCAGGTCAGTACTCTGAGTTAGCCATTTTAGGACGTTTGACATCATTGTCCTTGAACCAGTTTTTCACTATCTCGGTGGTATATTTCGAACCATTGTCTTGGTATTTCCAGCTGTGGCCGATTTGGGGTTTCCCAGCAGATTCCTTCGCATATTCGTCAAGGATCCTGATGTAATTCTTCTTTCTCACGATTCCTTAGACTGACTACGTTTCTTATGCCACTGGAAGAGAAGCATCCTCATAGCACTGTTTCCAACACCATGCTCGGCGGTGGGCACATTGTTCTTTATCTTGTATACTTCTCCTTTCTTCCTCCCGACACATTCAGCATCCACATGGCTAAACAACTCCAACTTCGTCTCATCAGACCAAAGGATGGTTGACCAAAAGCTGAGCTCTTGCTTCAGATGATCTCTAGCAAAAGCAAAGCAAGTTTCCAGATGTGTTTTACTGAACAGTGACGTCTTCTGAGGCCTTCGCCATGGAGACATCTGTTTACGACTCGCTCAATCATGGACCGTGACGCATTCGACTGACTGGTGAAGCGTTTCAATTAGGGCCTTAGTTGTAGTCTGGGAGTTGTAGTTAACCTCTCGACAGATTTTCCTGCCAAGTTCGGGAGAAACCTTACGCTTTCTGCCACGCCCACTGAGATTTTTAATAGTGTTGAACCTCTTCTACTAGTTGACTGTGCTTTTGATGGTTGCTACGGGGATATCATACTGTTTTGAAATGGCCCTGTAAGCCTTTTCTTCACTGTGGGCACGCATAAGACGTTGACGTAGGTCCTCACTGAACTCCTTCTTGGCCATGATCATCAGAAATTGAGAATGACCAGAATACTTTTACTCTATTTATACTCTATTTAAACTATTTATACTCCTCTGGAAATAACTATACGACAAACATTAGCATATACACAGGAAGTGAAAACAGAGGTATGATTCATTCTGAACATATACAAAAAGGAAATTTAGGCCATATCTATTATCATGTAGATGAAGTTTAACCAACTCATAAGTTGATTTGTGCATACCAACTAGAAAAGATACACAAGGAGTACAGACACAATAGCCTTTACAAATGAAGAATGAAAAAGTATGTTAATTTCCATGGGGTATGAATAATTTGGAAGGATCACTGTATGTGTATACATTTGTGGGAGTACAAATATGTATATATATTCATATGATTATATATGTGTGTGTGTGTGTGTCTACGTTTATGTATTAGGTATACATGTACGAATGTATGTATGCGCGTATACATATGTATATAAATCTTTAACTTAGTTCATCTTTAAAGCTGCGGTAATACTGAGGTACCACCATTAAAATAATTGTGTTTCCATTTCGGGAATGGAACCCGAGCCGCCTGGCTGATACCCAGGTTTCCTAACCACTGCATATATATTATATACATATACCTGTAAGTACACCTACCTATCTATCTATCTATCTATCTATCTATCTATCTATGTGTGTGCGCGTGTGTGTTTATATGCCACAAGCTTTACACGGAGCATCATAACCAATTTGAGTTATATCCCTTTGATATTATTATTATGTTGCTTTGTAAGTAAAAATCCTGACCAGTTAAAGAAAGATGAAGTAAAAAAAAAAGTGAAAATTGACAATGTGTATTCTCAAGTAACATTAACGCAGCCATCGATTATAATCAGTTTTGGCAGGCAACAATGAAATGGTAATTATATTTTTATTTTAAATTACAATACTGAGAAGAATTGTGTTAGTTAATTAGTTTAATTATATTTTAATTGCAATCTCACAACACATAACATTGTAAATTTAACCGCTGTTGCTTCTAGGAAAATTCTTTTCTTCTCTTTCATCATTTCTCCTGCACAATTTTCTCCCCACCATCCACGCAGTCTTTTATTAGATACTGTTCACTGTTGCCAACTAGCCGTCAAAAGCTATACTTCCGTCGAAAACGAAGGATCTCTACAACATTGTACCATTCACTACCCACTTCGTCACTATCACCATTAACGCCGCCGCAGTCAATAAAATGAGAATGATATTTTGATATAATTCTCTTTGCTTTCTTTATTTTTAAAATTATTTCCTCAGAATTTGTTAATATAATTAAGAGAGGAAATCAACAGAATATGATCATGTTTTGAATTTAAAACAATTTAAAGATTGATCCAGTAATCAATATTCGTGCATACACACACATATAGTTATATATATATATATATATATATATATATATATATATATATATATATATATATATATATATATATATATATATATATACGTGTGTGTATGTGTGTTTGTGTATCTACACCTATGTAACCTATGTATGTATGTATATATATATCTGTGTGTGTGTATACATACATAAAGTGACAAAGTGATAGACATACCCTATATCTGACAGGGGCTTAAACATGAAACAATTACACATATACATATATTTGCGTGTGTATGTGAGCGTTTGAGTTCCAATGTATTATTTCTTTCTAGTGCAAACTGTTTTACGAATACAATTATAAATTGTTATTTTGCATGCAAAAATAATATTCTAAACCATTTAAATAAAATTATTCTAAAGAACGCCGAACAAAAAACGTATGAGAATCAACCTATGTTTCCTGTTAGAGCTGAAACATATTCTCTTTACAGAGATGCGATAAAACGACGAATCACATAGCAATGGTTGCTCTACCAGCTATATTATGGGTGTTTCAAATGCCTTTGCAAGAAGCACTCAACAAAATTCTTTTATCATAGTTGCCAATTGTTCAGTAGCATAATGTTTGAACGTTGCAGACTAATACGGTATATATATATATATATATATATATATATATATATATATATATATATATATATATATATAATTATTCAATATTAACAGTTTTGTATTAGAAAACCAGGAATTTATACAAGGCTGTAAAAGAAGTGCTCAAACTAGTTGAGACATAAGTACAAAGTTAATTGCAGAATAAAACCGTTAGGTCATCGACTCGAAAAGTCGTAGCCCACCAATGACCACATATAAGAAGTACAACATAGACCACAAAAACCAAATTAGTAAAGGCAGGTCAAAATTTTTATACACAAGAATAAAAATCGATTAAAAATGCAATAGAATAATATAAATAAATAAATAAACAGCGATTAAAATTGATTAAAAATATTAGAGATTGGTACAAATACAGTAGAATAAGAATATATATATATATAGAAAAAATATAGAGAAAAAAATAATACATAGGGAGACGTAGCACTACAGTTCATTCGCTGAGGCCAACAGCCAAAAAAAAAAAAATTCAAGACAAGTAGTACGAAAGTTCAACTACCTGCCTCATGACAGCAAATTTAGTAGGTAAAATCCAATTTGATAAACAGGAATACCGAAGCGCACGGGACGAAACAGCAACAGAACATCCAAAGTGTGGCAAAGTAAAATCCAAGTTTCACCATTCCGCAGGTAACATCAGTAAAGTCAAACCATAAACCTCATTTACAGTGGATTACGAGTATAGGTGGAACACAAACACAGAACACCTATAGCCATTTCGGGGGTATATCACCGTATTTAATGCACAATAGAGCACAAATTGGTGATGACCCCTTCTTCAGGGTAAAAAAAGACACACAGACATCACTTTCTTTATTAGGCACTTAGGCCCTAACACAGAGGGAGACACTACAAGGACAGACAAAGCAATACAGTACGTGGGGTGCAAAGAATGAATGATGAATTACTTACAATGAGGTGATGAAATAGCTTACGAGTCCCCCAAAATTCGCAGTTTCATTTAACAGTTCTCTCATACAGTTAATGATCAGGTTTTTTCTTTAGCAATTGTAAGTGGCCATAGCTCCTCTACCGTTACTACACTTGGCAGGGTGTCGTAGCCCACGTATAATCCAATTATTTGAAACTTGTCCGGGTGTATCTGTTGCAGTCTCTGCATCACATGTTCTTCCACCAATATCGCTTTCTTGTTTTCCTCAAACGTTTCAGGGTCCAGTTTAACCCTTACTAAACCTTTTATTTTTGCATTTGTCTTTTCCAATATTAAATCCTTATCGTAAATAATCACCGTTTTGATATTTTTAAAATCAATTCTTCCAATTACCTTTCCTTCCATCCATGCTCTTGTCTGCTCGTCTGTTATCTTGTTCGACCATTTCCTCCTCTTTTCCTTTATTTTCACTTTTTCGTGCTCTGTATCTTCAGTTCGGTTTTCAGCCTCGTCTTTCTCGGTTTCCATTTCCTTCTCTGTCTTTTTTTTTTTCCTTTCTGTTTTTTTAGGGTTCTTTGGCGGTGATTCAGTCCGCATACCCTTTCTATCTGTTTCTTGAGAAATTTTCTCGCACTCCACAGTTTCCGCCTGTTTTTTCTGCACCACCTCTTGTACGCCTTCCACCATCTCCTCTTCATAGACCTCTATTTCTTCCACTTGTACTTCTCTGCGGGGACACACCGCCTGCATGTGTCCCCTACTTTTACACTTATAACAAATTGGAGGTCTCCCCTCCACCACAACTCTTAGTCGTGCTCCGTCGGGGAGCTCCACCTCCTCTGCTATATTGTGCAGATCTGGTAAGGTTACGTGTACGAGTGCATCTATACCAAACCCCCACCAGTTGATCTCTCTCGATTTTTCTATTTTCAAGACTTCCACTTCGTCCTTGCAATTATGAATAACGGCTGTAACCAGCCATTCCGGATCTATTTCGGGAGGTGCCCGTCCAATTCTCACGCGTGCAGCTCTTCTTCCACAATAGGTAGGTAAAAGGGCCCACCTAGCCGTTCTTAAGGGTACAGTGGAGTGCCTCTTCGCCTCTTCCTCACTCGCAAATCTCACTTCCACCGTACCGAACTTCCTTCCACGTGCGTTCTGTATGTTATAATTTTCCTCTCGGCTCGCTCGAAAACTTCCTTCGGCGGTGTTGATTTTAAAACATCACCTTGCTTCGTGAATAATTTCTTGTATTTCTCCAATTTTGTTTTATCCACGTGTATCTCTTGCATTTCCATTGCATTGGCAGACAAGTTTCTACTTGTTGCCGCAGCATACGTTGCTTCTTCCATACCTGATATGGGCAGGAAAACAATTTTCAACAATAAATATTAACGATAATATTTAAACAACAATTCTTAAAACAATTTCAACGGAACGCAAATCAGAGAACTCACCGCGTTAAACGCTTTCTTCAACCAAAATCAGAAAAACACGTCCAACATCTGATTTTTTATTACCCATGCGGGCTAACATAGAGGGGACAATACAATGTGACTGAGGTCACATACAATCGAATGATATAAATTTTTCATGTACAATGAAATCGAATGAATTGCAACACAATAAATTACAGACACTGAATCTCAAACAATAAATCACAAACCACAAACAATAAATCACACGATGAGGTGTTCAAAACAGGTATGCTCCGAACCCACGAGCCCTGTCTTTAGCACCGACTTACGGGTAGTCACTCAATCGCGCTCACGCAGGGTCTATCACCCCCAACATTCGTGCTACACGCGTCCATCGTTTTTTTAAATTCACATCTGACAAACACCTCTTTTCCAGCCCCACCTTCCTTTTCAAGTGAAAAGTGAACATTTTCACAAGGGCGAGGCCGGAGACGCAGGTATGTGTCACGATACCTTTCATTCTCGACTTCCAAATCACATCTCTCGCAATTGCTACTACTACGAGAAAACAATTCTTACCTTCTTTCGTCAAGAAATCCGGCGGGTTAATTTTTACAATTGACTCAGACGATAGCTGTACTCTTCTTCCATCAGACAACAGTTGTTCCGCATAAACCCATACTTCTAAAATACCCGGACACTGAACAATAGCGTGCAGGACGGTTTCCACTCCCTGCCCGCATCTTGGACAGGCCGTCGGCCCAGGGTGGCCGTGCCTCATGAGTTTATCCCGAACGGGTAAGGCTCCTCGGTAACACTGCCAGGCCAACGACTTTTGGAAGTTATCCAGTGTCTTCGGCCTGAACGTTCTTCGGAACAGGCTGTCCAACTGGTTATCATCGAGACCCAGGGTCTTTCCCAGGGCATCGTCATTTCCAGCCTCTACCAACCCACTATAGAAAGCAGCGGTGGTACCGAAACCGCTGGCATTGCCCGAGTTGCAGAACTGGAGAAGCGCCTTGCGGCACTCCGTATACCAGGTACCCAACTTCGATCTTCGGCGGATCCAGTCTTCTCTACCATCAAAACTAGTAAAGCTGGGGAACATCCGTCTAGCAAGCGGAGACCACACCCGTTCACCATCCAGGTAGAGCCAGAGATGCCTTAACCCCAGCGCGTGCTTGCGCATCAACAACCAAGGCATCCCTAACCCACCCTTTAACGGCTTTTGACAGCAAATAGAACGTCTTACAAGTGGAGCGGAGTTTTTCCACAAAAAGCGAAAGATCTGCCTCTCCAACCTGTTTAACCATGAATCTGGACAAGGCACGACGGAAAGGCGGTAGATGATGACCGATGCGATAAACACATTGGCCACTGCCGCCCTCCCTTTCAAGGATAGCCACCGCCAAGACCAGGTCCTGACTTTGTGGGTCACCTTGATCGAAACCTCCGACCAGTTCTTTTCTATCTGGAGATCTGGGCCAACCCAGATTCCTAGCAACTTAATTGGGCCCTCCGTCCAGCGTCTTACGATGCTATTCGAAGGCATCGACTTGCCCCTCCAGGTGCCGAGTTGCAAGCCGACCGACTTTTCCCGATTAAGTTTTGCTCCTGCCACCGTCTCGTAAACCTTAATGGTTTCATCTACTTGATGTAGGTGTTCCATCTTGGTCACGATGATAGTGATGTCGTCCGCGTATGCTGTAACCGATCCTCCACCTTCTGTATTCGTCGGAATGCCACTCAGCTTTCTCAGTAATGGCTCCAGAGCCATTACGTACATAAGCGGAGAGAGCGGACACCCTTGGCGAACCGACCGTTTGATGCAGAACGACTTTGAAAGGAAGCCGTTCACGCGAACGATGGAGTCGATGTTATCGTACAACTGTATGATCCACCTGAGGAAACCAAGACCCAGTCCGAATCGCGCGAGAACAGAAACCAGATACCGATGGTCCACCCTATCGAATGCTTTAGCTTGGTCTAAATGGACCAGTGCCCCACCCTTGCCAGATTTCGTTTTTCCATACCTTTCTATAGCGTAGCGTATAAGATGAAGATTATCCTGGACGGTTCTGCCGGGGACTGCACAGGTTTGCGCCTCTCCGATCAGGCCATCTGCGACACGCGTCAATCTTTTAGCTAATACTTTGGCCAAAATCTTCATCTCTGCGTTCAGCAGAGTGATGGGCCTGAAATTATCAATATTATCCCCCTTGTCCGGGTCCTTCCTGACCAGCGTCGCAACTCCCCGGCGAACAGATCTGGGGATAAACCCATTCTGCTGCCAGTTCGCGTAAACGCTGCCCAGAATGTTCCCAAACAGGTCTGGCATACTTTTATACAGCTCGTAAGGTAGACCATCGAGACCCGGCGCCTTACCACCAATTTGTGCTCTATTGTGCATTAAATACGGTGATATACCCCCGAAATGGCTATAGGTGTTCTGTGTTTGTGTTCCACCTATACTCGTAATCCACTGTAAATGAGGTTTATGGTTTGACTTTACTGATGTTACCTGCGGAATGGTGAAACTTGGATTTTACTTTGCCACACTTTGGATGTTCTGTTGCTGTTTCGTCCCGTGCACTTCGGTATTCCTGTTTATCAAATTGGATTTTACCTACTAAATTTGCTGTCATGAGGGAGGTAGTTGAACTTTCGTACTACTTGTCTTGAATTTTTTTTTTTTTTGGCTGTTGGCCTCAGCGAATGAACTGTAGTGCTACGTCTCCCAACGTATTATTTTTTTTCTCTATATTTTTTCTATATATATATATTTTTATTCTACTGTATTTGTACCAATCTCTAATATTTTTAATCAATTTTAATCGCTGTTTATTTATTTATTTATATTATTCTATTGCATTTTTAATCGATTTTTATTCTTATGTATAAAAATTTTGACCTCCCTTTACTAATTTGGTTTTTGTGGTCTATGTTGTACTTCTTATATGTGGTCATTGGTGGGCTACGGCTTTTCGAGTCGATGACCTAACGGTTTTATTCTGCAATTAAATTTATATATATATATATATATATATATATATATATATATATATATATATATATATATATATATATATATATATATATATATATAATATATATATATATCTATATTTATATATATATATATATATATATATATATATATATATATATATATATATTTACACACACTCAATAAGTAATGTTTAGAGTTGTTCGTATTATGTTTATTCCACGGTTTATAAAACTTACATTGCGTTTGCTTGAATAACGGATGGGTAACAAGTCATATAGCATGCAAGTTCACCATGGAATACTTGCGATATCAATACAATCAGTTATCTGTACAGCGCGTTTAAAGGTAAGCGTCTAAAATGTGTATTCCTGGATTCTTTCTCGTTACATATGTGTCAGTATATATATATATATATATATATATATATATATATATATATATATATATATATATATATGTATATATATGTATGTATATGAGACCACTAAGTAGACTGCTAATGTGCTAGAAGAAGATCCCCGAATAGACTTTTTCTTTGAGAACTATTCGGTGATCTTCTACCACATTAGCAGTGGTATCTTTTATATATACATATACAATAATCCTTTTGAGATCTCAGATATTTTTTTCTGAATCTCCTGATTCTTTTAATGTGCTAGTTACCTGGTATTAAATTGATATTAATATCAATTTGTTACCCTACTACTTTAATTATACATATATATGTATTGTGAGTTACACACACACGCACGCACGCACGCACGCACGCACAGACACACACGTACACACACATAGGCAAAGGAGATTGTGAACAAAAATGGTTCCAAATATGTGGCTGGCTCATTCCTTTATTAGATTTTCCATGTAGTACACTTTCCGCCACAGGGCACGGACACTTTTTTGCTCCTTATTCTCGCTACGAAATCCAATGAATCAATGATTGAAGCACTGGAAGACTACAGCAAACGTCGCTATTGTTCACAAAATACTACATGTAAACATGAATAATATAAATCTTACACTCTGATCCCGCCTATCACACGTTGTCGTCTTAACAAAAAGACATTCAATAATCGAATCAATGATATTCAACGAGAAATAGTAATGATCGAAGCGCCTTTATGCCTCTACGCAATGCATATAAGATTTCGGCTAAACACATAAGTAACGATTTTGAAAAACATATAAATGAAATGTTCTTACATTCCTTACCTAATAAATACGTGACCTCATGTCTAAATATAAATCAGTATTTACTTTCATCCTGCTTGTTTCATAGTTCAAACATCATTCAGCGTTGACCTTCCCTTTCGTTTGTCAGTAATAAATATATCGGCAGATTAAAGATTCAAAAGAGACTATGTACATTTACGAGGCATCGGTGATAATCTATATTGGCATTTAACAACGAAGCTATAATTTATATCCAAATGAAAATGAAGAGTCCTGTAGTTAATTACATGAATGGGATTGATTAAATCGTTACTAAGTTTTCGTACATCCAAAGTGCAACGCAGCATTGAATTTCATCTGGTTTAATGCACCGAGATGAATATAGAAGTAAGTACAGCAATAAAATTTGTAACGGTTTAGTATCATGGAAATTTGTTTCATCATTTAGCAGAGACTAGTTTCAACTCCTGTAAAGTAGTTACAAGTTCACTTGCCAAAGACAGACGACATAAAGTTGTTGTTGTTGTTGTTTGTCTGATATCATTTAAACTCAGAACAGTTCTGCTCAAACAGATTTATAAAGCAACAATTTATAACCTTTGACAACTGCTGTTATTTTCACCTACAATGTATCTAATATCACATTATTCAATGTGTTTTTGATTTTAGAATCAGTGTATGAAGCATTCGTGTGAATTGTTAGACTATGGATTCCTGGTTGGATCTTTACACGTGAAAGTTCATTTCGTTATTTAATCTCTGGAAATCACTGATCCAACAACCTGTGTTAAAATGGACTTCCACTCATAAACATAATTTTGTTTCCGTATATATTGAAATAATTTGTCGAAGCCATCAACATCTTTCTTATATTAAGACGATAGCATGTAATTTGAAGACATTTCGCTAGTATTTATAGCACATCGAATAATTCTGCAAAGGCTTCTCAAAGTCTCATGTGATGTCTCATGTATTGCTCAATGTTTCATTTATTGCTTCTCAATGTCTCATGTAATAGCAGCAAAATTACTTATGCAGCATACATTATCGTCGATTGTCCACGAATCTAGGCTGTCCTTGCCTAGATGTGTTGGCTTGAATTCTTATCGGCGTTTCTGAAACTTAGTGTTTTTTTTCTTTTTGGTTAGTGTGTTGATGTTTTATGTTTAGGAGGTGGTTCATATTGGTCTGCTTTCTATCTTTTGAACCATGTAGCTTGTGAGGCCCTAGAGCTTGCGTTCTGTTGACGATGCTCATACACTCATTGAGTTATATAGGCCACTACACCACAGCAAATATTGAAACTTGTGGTGGGCGTCAACAACACATGCTGCTAAAAGAATCACGACAATAATACAAGCTGCGTCCTACATTTGATCAGTCTATTGATACATCGTATAAACGAATAATTATGTAAACTATAAAGAAATATATCTCGGTTAATAAACACTTGATGACCTTGTAGAAAAGAGATTCAACCAATTCGGAATAACAGCTGAACACGAATAATTAGGACCTTACATTCGAAACAAGAAATAAGAGAAAAATATATACCCAGTTTCTTTAAAATCAAATTTATTTCACCAACGTGAAAAGATTTTAAGTGACAGGAAGAGTCTCTTTCTTTGAAATATAATAAACAATTAAGAAGCAGATAACATCTCTTGCGATAAATAAACTCATGTACCTGTGCTTCCGTGGACAGCGCCATTTAATTTCCGGGGAACGGAAATATAAGATATGGCCTGAGCTGATTCCTGCTTTCCTGCGATTACCCAAACAGATGTCCAATGATACAATTTAATTTGAAATATCTAAATGGTTTGAACTCAAACTGAATTGAGATATGAATTTTCTGAGCAGAACTTCGTCATAAATATTTCCCTTAGGTAAATTTAGTAAAAGAAAAGATATCATTATATCTGGAATATGTTTCAATGTCGAAAACTCTTCTGTTTTGAAACCTGCGTGCATTTCTCAAAATCAGTGACTTTTCAAAAGCATATATTTAGCGGACATACTTTATTTTTAGGAGCATCTCGTACAATATTTAGTAATCGATTACTTAATCTATTTTCTCGACTCTGACTTAAAACAGGCGGTTGTTATTTCAGGGAGACTTGGCAGACATTTCATGTAAATAAAATGACTACATAGAAGCTCTCTGGTGGCTATGTTTTATTACTGGATTCTTAGGCAGAAGGCTAAAATTTGAATAGGCAACAAGTGAGATGTTGAAACATCAACCGTTTCTAGAACAAGTTCCTTCTTAAGAAGCTATTTTGCCAATATGGTTTATTGCGTAAAATGTAATGTCACTTCTGGAGTTTGGTCTCGGTTTAACCGTAAAACATTAGACTTATGGTTGAATGCTAAAAGCGGGTTAATCATTCTGTTCATCGTAAAGATTATCAAGGATTATATTATAGATTCTGTCCATTTGTGTTTATGAATATAACGTGTCATCTCGTATATGATTCGTTGCGTCTTTTGAGAATGCCAGCTGATCAAATGAAGTAATTGCATGGTCAGAAGCAATATTTCATTTGCTAGTCAATTTTGAATTTATATTTTAGTCAAGGAGAAAGTAGGTATCAAAGGTACGTTAGACGTTTCTGCGAAGCCTGTTGAAGGGGTAGCGGACTGACCCGAATGCTTGCAATTGTATGGTGTCACGAGGATGTTTTAAACCGGCTAATGGGTTATATCTATCTATAAGGCAAGTATGCCTTGGCGGGATGCGAGCTTAGAACGCAAAATGCCGTAAGGAATAACACAATAGCCCTGGAATGATATAGTTCTGCGAATCCACCACTTAGGATTAGCACATTTTATTCAACCGGGAAATGACGAACGTCAGGTATGACCTGGGTGAAGTCAATGCACAAAATTGAAGCAAATACCCGAAGCACTATCACTGGTTGTTTGTCATGTTTTAAAAGATAAAGATACTTTTGAAAATAAGTTGCTATCCATAACAATCATAAAGGACTGTGTCCGAATTTAGTGCTATAATGACTTGAGGCGTATGAGGCCGATTTTCGTCTATAGCAATAGGTGGATTGTACTATTCTTGTTAACAAACCACGAATAAATGCACTTTGAGAAAACTTTGTCACTTTTGAATTTTCTAATACTTTTATTTTTGGATAGCATATTGCTTTTTGTTTTTTTAATCCTGAAAGGCAAACGGTCAAATTAAGCCCGAATATACAGTATATGGAAGGCGCTTTTTTTAACCACTTTAAACACCCGGAAACTGAGAGTAACATCTGAATGTTGTCTGAGCTTCATTCGTTTTGCTACGTTGTGCCATATGAATAACAATGTACGATTATGAAAAGTATACCGATAAATATCAATCAATACTTATATAAATAGATCAATAGGCATATACTGATGTTACATGCATAATTATTTGTCTTGATATTTGGTATGAAATAGAAAGAACAGCTTAGAAAATTAAGCGACGTTAGTTCTGGAATTCAAACAATATATTCTCTTGAGATATTCTTTGATATGGAGAGCTTTACTGAATCAATTACTCCTTGACTATTTTCAGTTCAATTGTATATTATATTCCCATTTTTGTTTGCTGAAAGATACACACATATACACATGCACACATATACGCATGCTTACATGCATGCATACATATGAGTATGTATTAATGTATGTAGGCATGAAAATATGCGAGTGGAAGTAAGCAGAGAGAACATTCCAATTACTTCCAAATACATCTGAGAAACATTATTCGTTCCAGAAAATTAATCTCAAATGAACCAACTGTGAAAAACACGAAAGTTCAGTTTAACGAAATTAAATGGTGATATAAAGGAGAATGAATGAGTATTATTTTTGAAAGCAGTCGAGTTAACTTCCGACATGTTCCAGACTTTATAAATACTCTTCAACCTGAAATTTCACAACCAACATATGCAAATATCGCAGAACAAACAAAAGATAAGGTATTTTGTGGAAAGTAAATTTATTGATTATGCAAATTAAGATTCTAAGATCTAAAAATTTACCATGCACGCCCTCTGTGCAAAAGTCCTATTTTTATAAACTGGTTACTATACTAAATGTGGTGAGCACAAAGTAGCATATATAAATTAGAGTTTCTTATTTAAACATTAATTTATATTAACGACAATAGCATTTCTTGTTCGTTCGTTTGTAATTTCAATTGATAAGGAATCATTTTCATTTTACCACCTACATTATGGCATCCAGCATTTAGCTGCATGATCTTCATGCGGAAGATGACAACATGAATATTTTCAGTACATTTATTTTTAGTAGATTTATCAATGGTTTATTTTCACTCAAATTTCTATATCTGTTTAGAATCCTGATGTCTGCTGTTATTTGAAGGAGCCTATCAAGTATAAAATTATACGAAACATCTCAATATTTCTCGGGGGCACTTTTTAAATTTTAGTGTAATGAAGTACCAAGACTCCTCTTTTGCTACAGTGAGAACAAGTTTCATTGACAAAAACTGACATTGGCGAAACTACTGGAGTTGGAGTTGGACGTTCTCCATCATCCACCATACTCACTTGATCTTGCCCCTCTGACTACTATTACCACTTATTCCGGAATTTGGATATCTTTTTGATAGGGAAAAATTTAATTCCCACGTTGCTGTAAAACAGGCCTTCCAAGATTTTATTGACTCTAGATTGCCAGGCTTTTACAGTTCCGGGCTGGACAAGCTACCGCTGAAATGGCAAAAATGTATTGACAATATGGGTGCATACTTTGATGAATAAAACTATTCCTTGTATTTATAAAACATTAACAAACATTTTTTCTTTACTACAAATTTCATACTTCATGACCTAATATATACATAGATACGTACGTATATACATACATACTTACATACATACATGCATACATACATACATAGATGCATACCTACACATATGAATGCAAACATATATATATATATATATCCAAAAGTACATCCATTCATTCATTCATACATACATGATGGAGTCGAATAAAGACACGTTAGCATAGGGGCTTGTCCATTCTCCCGAATAATGAATACTATTTCCAATAAAGTTTTCCATAAATTCAAGCCTGACTGTAAAAAAAAAAATGAATAAACAAAATGCAGAAGCTGGTTGTCGTCATATAAATGGAAAGAACTGAACTGTTTTGTAAAGATCATTGAATTAATAGAACAGCGAAATTAAATAAATGCACAAAATATAAAAACAAAGAAAACTTCATTCACCTTGGTGAGACAAGAACACAGAGTGAGCTATTGCAGATATCGGGACTATTGTGAAAAATTCCTGTGATATTTCGAAATGAACCAAGACCTATACCAGTTCTATGGAATGGTTAAAAAAATTCTTTGATAGACATTAAGAGACTAAGAAAAAATATATATATTAAAAAATAACCAGTATTCTCAAATATTACAGAGAAACAATCACACCAGCAGGCTAGAATTTTTGAAAAGAAATGCACCAGCTTACCGAACAAGTTCGCATCATTAAAATGGTACAAATAATAATACTAGTAATGACAAACCAGAAATTTCTTTTTCCTTGATGAGACTGTGAAAGGCATGACACATATAAACATACATGTATCGGTATATATATGCAAAAGTTTGCATGAAGGTATGAGCGTAGCTATGCATTTAGTGTGTTAGACACGCAATCATAAGCTAGTGGGTTCGATTGCATGGTGCGTTGTGTCTTTGAGACGCATATCATTCCACGTTGCTCCACTAAATTCAAAATAAGTACCTACAAGCTACTAGTACAACCCGTGTCTCTTTAGAGTTTTCACCTCCTCGGTGTTACATTGGAATGTCATTCTTTATTTAAAAGCAGTATTCGGTATGCTAATTTGTACAGGAAATTTAGGTTACCAACTCTGATCGTCTGTAAATAAATTATAAGTCATTCGACAATGAATTTCAAGAAATTATATTTAGGTCCTCAACGGCAGAATTTGAAATAAAATTTAGATCATAACGTAATATCTTAGCCAAATCTAACACTTTATAATATAAATCTAAGGATAATATGTTGCATAATTATCACAAAAGATATATTTGAGAAACGCTTCATTGTAATAAAGATAAGTAGCGTTGAAAAGGACATCTTTAGAATATGTTCGAACAAATTTGTCTAAAAGTAACAATGAAGAAAGAATACTTTGTTGTATGTTTTTACAATTCTCTCACAGAAACACTGGTAAATATTGTTAAATTTCGGGTCGGTCATTTCTTTTTTACCAAATGAACACACGGACTATATATTCGTTCTTCACTCCAGATTTATTATTGTTCTTATTTTATGTCCATTGTCGGGAAATCTTTTGTTACATATCCTGTGACCACTTCAGCGACACTCCACCGCACTTGCTTTCTCTTGTTCTGTCTATACATGGGCGGCTGCCACAGTTTTCGTCTAACAAATTTATTAACAAGGGGCGGTAATAAAAAGCACCTTCCAAGATGCCATCGTGTAAACTGAACCAGAAACCGCATGGTTGCACAACAATCCTCTTAACCACAGATCCATGCCTGCGCCTACATATACGAATGTTGTGTGCATATGTGTGTGTTTGTGTACCATATATATATATATACATATATATGATATATATATATACACGTGCATTTATGTATGTATTATTCATGCACACGCAGCATATATATATATATATATATATATATATATATATATATATATATATGGGTGTGTGTGTGTGTGTGTGTGTGTGTGTGTGTGTATCAAATGAATACAATAATAGCCATGCCAACAGTATATGTATGTATGTATGTATGTATGTATGTGTGTATGTACAACTATCGCAGACTCATATTTATACGTTCAAAACTTTTACTCTTATTGCCTTTGTAGATGGTTCAAGTTGCATTATGTATGAAGAGTTAATTTTCTCTTTGATGTCTAAACAATACAAAAGTATTATTATAGTTTTTCGTTGGTTGTTCTAACAGTCGCTACCGTACAACATCCAACGGGTGAATACTATAAAGTACCCGTTCTCGTGTTGGAAATAGACAATTGTTATCTGCTGGTTGTAAAAAAAAAATGCAACAAAATAAATATCTATATTTATGCATTTCTCGTAATCGTGAAAAGCAGAAACAAATTATATATTTATTTACATGTTTTTGTTCTCTGGTGTGACCTCACATTGAGTTATGCTCAAGTTTATTGTGCATCTGTCCAACTTCGACAATATAAAGTACTAGGCAAATACTAATCAAATATAGTCTGCACTAAAATTTATTCATGCATAATTTTACAAACTTTGCGTGGCGGGAGAGATCGTAACCATCATTAATACGATCATTACTACTACAAATATCATCATAAACAGTACTTTTTCCTTCACAATCAAAACTAACACTAACGCCACTAATATCTGGCACCGTGCCTTCATCAGAAATCAATACGTATTTTATATGTCGATATCATTAGTGGCCGTCACGAAAGCTCGCCAGATAAAATACATTGAGATATTTAGTGACGGTTCATTACACTAGGATTTTCAATCAGGCCGAAGTTAACTTTACCTTTCATCATTTCGGTTTAATAAAATACAGTATCAGTCAAGTATCGATTTAATCAACAGTACCATTTCCTCCCAAATCTCTACCCTTAAGCCTGTGATAGAATTAATTCTTGTACTATTCTGTGTTTTGCTTTGAACATTGGGACTTGAAATTACACTGGTGCATAATGCAAATTTCAAATTCCCTCTATTGATTTAATTCTTCTATTAAAGGACTACGCTTCGAAACGTTGAAATTTTATTTGTTATCTCCTTTTACAATCAACGGTGGGGTAGAGTAAGGCAGCACCCATGACCTTCTATATTTTCAGGGCATCGAGACTAGTGGTAGTTATGGAAGGAATAATTCGCAAACCAACGGTCTGATAAGAATGACTGGAAAACATAGAATCCCCTTAAAGTCACTACCATCTATTCGTGTTCTTAGACGTAAAATCTCAGAATGCAAAGAGCTTCGGGTAACGCCCTCAATATCCAACAATCTGAAATTCCTACAATACCCCACCGTTGATTGTTCCTACATGTAAGTGACCCTGAAAAGATAAGAAAACAATAGTGAGATCGGAGCGATGTATATTTGCAGTGTAGTCTGTCGAAATGGACAAAAAGCTTTTTGACCAACAATCGAACGATGTGCAACTGTCTCATTCCAAGTTCCACAGACTCTACCTTTTTCTGACACACTCTCTATATTTTTTATCACGTCAATTTTTACTTAACACTGGAAAGTATGAAAAATGTCTGGTATTCCTTCCATCTTTACTTTTGTTAGATTTATTCAAACTCCAAATATTCCCTCTTAACACATGGCTATGATGCTCCCCAACAACTCCTCCTCATGATCAGAGATGCATATATTGTTACTACCTATGGGACATGTTCAAGTGGTTAAGGTCAAACTATCGACATGCAAATATGTTTTATTGACCACAATACTTTCTATAACGATATTTCTGCTTCAGCAACATAGTGCAGAATCTGTTTGAAAGGTAATAGAAAATATGTCATTCAAAAAACGTTGATGTCCAGGTCAGAAAAGCAACTTTTGAAGGGAATGATAATTATTTCCATTGATTTTTAGACAGAAGCAAATCGGAAGTAGCACTTGCTGATTAAATAAATAAAGAAGAAATTTGTTACACGGTGTTATTGAATAGAGAGAAAGGCAGTGTGATAGGCAGAATCGCCCTAAACATACTTGCGATATTTCTTTAAGGTTCTTTAGCATCTGAATTGAAACAACTTGGATGTGAACTTCATAGTTAATCTTTCCAGTGCCGAGTAAATAGATTACACTCAAGTACATGATCAATGGTATCGACTAACACTCTTGCCTCAACATTACAGGCCGTGCCTAAATCGGAAACCAGGAGTGACGATCTGGAAGAATCGTTAGTATGTCGGATAAAACTTGTTCGCGGTATTTTTTCTGGCTCCTTAAATTCTGAGTTTAAAACCCCACCAAGTTTAAATTTACGTGTCATTCTTTTGGGGTCAATGAAATGAAGTACCAATTAAGTATTAAGGGTTCATGTAAGAAACATTCCTCCTACCTCTAAAATTTCTGGCCCTTTACCAAAATTTGAATGAATTATTTACTAGAGAGACACAGCGACTGATATTAAGAATATTAAGACAATATTAAGAATCCTTACACATTACAATGCCTCACTATTCAGAGTCCATTTTGAACATGTTTGGTCTTTTTCTTATCACATTCTGCTTGCAATTCATAGCGATTATTTCTGAATTCCAGTCGGCTAACCTCATGAAATCAAATTTAATTCCGGCCTTGTTAAACTTCTTTTGTTTCTTTGCAGTACACTAAAATTAATTTGAGGACAAATTACTGAAACACTACATATGTTTTGTAAATTAGTGGATAAGTTAGTGTTAACATTTCTAATGCATGGATGTATTGGGAAGTGGCAAACATTTTCTCTGTGTGTTCAAGTAACTAAGAGATTAATAGAATATTATACGGACAAATGTGAAAACTGTGTTTGACTGATGATGTCTTAATATGAGCAAATCATATAACATGTCTCCAGTGAGTGCTCAAATAATTAGCTAGTTACATCGAGGAAACGTGTACATTGTATATGACTTGATCTTATAGCGTATATATATATATATATATATATATATATATATATATATATGAAGGAAAATGTTCTCTATGTGGCCTGTGTGTTTTCTGTACTCTAGTTGTTGTTATTTTTTTTGTCTACATTTTGTTTGCAACGTCCTGTACCCAGATATGCACCTATATATACAGGTAGAGATACCACCACGCTGAAAAATAGCAGTCAAATCCTGACTCTAAAACCACAATAAATGTCCACATAGCACGAGTAGCGAAGACGAAGACCAAATAAACCAGTAAAAAACGATAATTCCAGATCCAGGATTTCTGACTTTGCATAAATAATAATGCTTTGCCTTCATCGGTGGAATATACTCAAGTACATAAATACAAATACATGTATATAAACAGTATACTTACATATACGGACGTATACATACATATATATGCACGTATGCACACGACTAGCTTAAATAGCCCGCCTAAAAACTTCTCGTGCGATCCGGACAGAATATCAGTGCAGTAAATACACTGACAAAACTAATTTATATAAATAAGGATAAGATCGATATTTAAAATATTGATCTTATCAAGTGGTCAGCATGGGAATAAAAACCATCAAAGGTAATGATTATTTAAAATTATAATACAGGGTATCTAAGAGATACCACCACGCTGAAAAATAGCAGTCAAATCCTGACTCTAAAACCACAATAAATGTCCACATAGCACGAGTAGCGAAGACGAAGACCAAATAAACCAGTAAAAAATATGCAAAGCCAGAAATCCTGGATCTGGAATTATCTGTATTATAATTTTAAATAATTATTACCTTTGATGGCTTTTATTCCCATGCTGACCACTTGATAAGATCAATATTTTAAATATCGATCTTATCCTTATTTATATAAATATACAGGTAGGTGTAGGTATGCACATACTTGTACGTATATATGCATATACTCATTTATTATTTGGTTTAGATATATATATATATATATATATATATATATATATATATATATATATATATATATATATATATATATATATAAGGAATTTTTGTTATAAACCGATCAAGCAAAGTTACGTGCAAAAGAATTTTAGTCGTGACTAACATGCTATTTATATTCCATACATTTGTCTCTAGAAAAATTCGAACGTATGTGCTGTTTCTCAAATTAATATTGGCAGATATTTGTCTGAAATGGTTTCCGTGATTTTCAAATAAATAGAATAATTATGAATAATATACTGAAGTGATTTCCGCTGACTGTAGTTCTTTGAGTTTACCAATATAAACGTATCATGTTTAAAAAAATAATCACCAGGTATTCTTTTCTACTCTTGCCACAAAGCCTAAAAATTTGGGGAAGTGGACAGTCGATTCGACCAACCCTAGTATGCAACTGGTACTTAATTTATCGACCTCTAAAGGATGGGAGGCAAAGCCGACCTCGGCGGAATTTGAACTCAGAACGTAAAGACAGTCGAAATTACGCTAAGCATTTCGCCTGGCGTGCTAATGTTTCTGCCAGCTCGCCGCCGTTTTCCATCTACAATATTCTTTTCTATTCTAGGCACAAGGCCCGAAATTTTGGGGGAGGGGGCCAGTCGATCAGATCGACCCCAGTGCGTAATTGGTACGTAATTTATCGCCCTCGAAAGGATGAAAGGCATAGTCAACCTCGGTGGAATTTGAACTCAGAACGTAAAGACAGACGAAATACCACTAAGCATTTCGTCCAGCATTATTAACGATTCTTCCAGCTCTTGCATTTTCTAATCTACAATATTGATACATAACTGAACCTGATCTCCGTGCTGTATGATCGGTAGCTACCGTCTTAAAAGTGTAATATAATACTAGTTTTGCGTACTTCTTTCGACCGAATTTCAATTGTATATCTAGGTTAATTTCATATTTTAGTAATGAACCCGTATATGTACCACCACGCACACACTCTCACGCACGCACAGGTGCACAGATACTAATACTCTTTTACTCCTTTACTTGTTTCAGTCATTTGACTGTGGCCATGCTGGAGCACCGCCTTTAGACGAGCAAATCGACACCGGGACTTATTCTTTGTAAGCCTAGTACTTATTCTATCGGTCTCTTTTGCCGAACCGCTAAGTGACGGGGACATAAGCACACCAGCATCGGTTGTCAAGCAATGCTAGGGGGACAAACACAGACACACAAACACACAAACACAAACACACACGCATATATATATATATATACATATATACGACGGGCTTCTTTCAGTTTCCGTCTAGCAAATCCACTCACAAGGCTTTGGTCAGCCCGAGGCTATAGTAGAAGACACTTGCCCAAGATGCCAGGAAGTGGGACTGAACCCGGAACCATGTAGTTGGTAAGGAAGCTACTTACCACACAGCCACTCCTGCGCTTGTTGACAAATAGATGAATATATTGACAAATAGATGGATGGATAGATAGATAGATAGATAGATAGATAGATAGATAGATAGATAGATATAGAGAGTGAGAGACACACACACAGAGACAGAGAGAAACGTACATTGTGTTAACTTTTTTGTTCGATGACATCATTAGCAGTGCTAATAATAATGTACAATTATACAACTGGTAAAACTAGAAATTCCAAGTCTTAATACAATGTAACAGACACTACGCTGCATTTACCCATCCTTAACATTTATATGATGTAACAAAGACAAGTAAAACCTGCCAAAACACAATTGCTATGTCAATATACAATAAAATATATCTGGTAAGAGAAATGATTTTTATAGATTTCTTTTATAATCCTCTGGTTGCGATTTTAATACCAACTGAGAAGCTTCATGCCATATAATTTGTGATTTTGAAGACAGGCTAACATTGGCCTTATGAACGCAAATTCATAAGCGATTCATATCAGATACATCAATGCATATATGAACAGACACATACACAAACACACACATTCAATTTTTCACACACATATTCATTTGTTCACACATACACAAACACGTATAGGAAGAATGTTACTGTTATTTAGTCCCAAGAAAAACTGTTTCTAGTTGGCTACGCGACACAAGCGTTCTGTGACTTTAAGTTTTCAAACAGGGGAGATAAATAGCTCTACCCAGCAAGACCAACGTCCAGAGACAAGTTTCGCGGTTATAAGTATAAGATTAAAAGTATAATCATTCTCTACATGATTATACTTGTAAACTACGGTTTACACGATAAATTACCTGCCTCTTGGTACCTTCTAACAAAGACGGTACCCACACTGGTAATCTCCAGGAGCGCCTTCAGATTTAATTATCCTTTAGTTGCTTAAACACTTCTAGCCTATTACTTGAATGTTTAAACAATCCTAACTTATATATATATGTATATATATATATATATATATATATATATATATATATATATATATATATATATGTGTGTATGTGTGTGTGTGTGTGTGTGTGTGTGTGTATGTGTATATATATATATATACATATGTATAGATGTAAGTAAATATTTAACTTTTAGTTATGTTCCTAGCACAGATTCAACGAGATATCTTCATAATATCACCTGCCGAGACGCGTAAGTACCGATGGATGCACCACAACCAGTTGTAGAGTATCCCACCGCCGAGGGTTCGATGCAGGATGGGTCGCAACGATCATCCTGAACAATAAGCTTTCCTGTATATTCTATTCCAATTTCTGTCAATTGCTATTTATATATATATTTTCTAAATCTATGTAAGAATGTATGTATGTATTTATATATATATATATATATATATATATATATATATATATATCCTTCCAAATTACATATATTAATATTTGTGCATGCAGAGAACACTGTTCTTAAAATTTGTTTTGCAAAAGCCACGTCGATGTGGCAGTTTTAAATTCTATGTTAAAAAGGATAATATGTAACATCGATGAGATTTCTACAGATTTTATTCAAAATAGAGAACGTCTAGCAAGAAATTATTCAGCGTTATAAAAAGAAATATTAAACACTGAAATATATATGTATAAATTCAAGTGTGTGTGTGTGTATGTATGGATGGATATATATATATATATATATATATATATATATAAAATTGTCTTTATGCAGATGCCTATGCATACATTTGTATGCATACAGAACTGTGTACAGATTCAGTTATGCTAATAAATACAAACTCCCGATACCAGTATAACTCTGAACTCGAAGTACAGTTTCTGTAAAAATAAAATATACAAGTGAAAACGCATATGCACTCACACAACTGCATGCACAGACACACATACACAAACTCATGTACATACACTAACACAGAAACACTCATCTACACATACGTAGAGGAAGACATTCACAACGATACACGTTCTCGTGCAAAATATATTGTTTATAATATACATACAAGCACACACATTTGCATACACACATACATATATATATATATATATATATATATATATATATATATATATACATATGTGTATATGTGTATATACATGTATATGTGTATATATGTATATAGATATGTGTATATATATATATATATATATATATATATATATATATATATATATATATGTACACACATATACATATGTATGTGTGTGTGTGTGTCCATGTGTCTTTTTGTGTGGGCTTTATGCATATATATCTACATTAGTGTGGAATATACGTATATACATACGTAGAAACATACATTTCATTTTTATAATTTTCCCCGAAAACCATTAGCAAAAACTCTAAAAGATATAGAATTCAAGAAATCTATTCTCTCGAGTAAAAGATGTTAAATAAAAATATCTGTTTTTCAAACATCAATGAATACTAATGTAATGTTATGTACATATTACACATGGGGAAAACCGGTGCAATCTTTCTCCGGATACTGATAAGAAAATTAACAGACTGCCAATCAATATAATGAAAAATTTATGTCTTGTAGCTTATTCTTCAATATTTTGATAAATATGTTTTCTAAATATTTTATCTTCTTATGTGACAATTCCAATTCTCTAAAGTGTCTTTTTAGATATTTAGTTCAGCGAATGTCGTAAATGTAGGGGAAAATATCTTCGGTTTTGTTTCTTGTTCATTTTTTTTCAATTTCGGGATTAAGAGATGAAATATCATTATATTCCGGAAATTTGGGATGTACGGAGGAAAGGCCTTTATTCGGGAGACTAAAAGTATGTTTGCTGTAATTTTGAGACGATTTTCGAAAGTTTTCTTTGTCCGTGGTTGTGTATAAAATTTGTATATATAAATTTGTATTGTCCAGATCTATATATCGTTTTGTTTTTTTTTGTACAAAGTATCCAAGTGTATATAAATATATATTTGATCTGTGAGTTCATGTTTTGTGCAGGCATTTTATGCTTTTGGTATTACCTTATATGTATACACGCAAACAGCATACAGGCGTAAAAACAGCAGCATAATGAAGAGGAAAACAAATGGTACATACAAAAGCAACAGGGCTGCATGCTCCCGGTCTTCTAATTAATGCGTGTGCTGTTTTAAGGCTTATGTATGTGTTCTATGGTGAGGTTATTGGAGCGATTGAGCAAATTTATTATGCAAATTGGCAAGTGACATGTGTGCAAATTATGCATGTACTTAATATAGAGCACGTGTATAAGTTTCATATTAATGTGTATTAATGTATATGTTTGCTTTAGCACGTCTGAGTATTGTGATTCAAATATTTATTGACTAGTTTATATATAAACTGAAAAGTACGATATGTAAGTATCTATGTATGTGTGTAGTATGTATGCGTGTGAATATGTGCTTCTTTCTGTGTTTATATGCTTCGTTCTGTGAGTATATGCTTCCTTCTGTATTTACATTGAAAGCATAGTCTGTATATACTTCTATATATTGATGAACAATTCTGAATTATACCCGTGTGTTAATGCGAATGAAAGTATTCTTTTCAAGCGTGTATATGTGTCTATATGTGAGAGTTCCCGCTTGTGCAAGCTGTGATTGTTTCGTGGCCGTTCAGTCTTGTTATGGCACGTGGTTATGTTTATATGTGTGTGCATGTATTTATTGTATAGCATCAAGTAACTGTATATAGCATTGTCGTTAAATGTTTGAATATATTTGTTGCATGATTGTTGATATTGCTGTTTTGTTTCGTATGTTGAGACTTGTGTGGGAGTGTATTGTGGTTTGTGTGTTTATGGAAGTATAGCGAATGTTACATGGAGCGTGTGTATTTATCATTGTGTGTATTTGTAGCTGGATAAGACAACAGGAAATCAGTCCGGCCTTTATC
Source organism: Octopus bimaculoides (assembly GCF_046866305.1). Lineage (NCBI taxonomy): Eukaryota > Metazoa > Mollusca > Cephalopoda > Octopoda > Octopodidae > Octopus > Octopus bimaculoides. The sequence goes on from NC_142935.1 coordinate 21,569,151, forward strand.
CCGAGTATAGTAATCGTAGTTGAAGATCCAGTAATCTATTTAATGGCGACAGGGGAGTCATACCACCCCCACAAGGTCATATAGAGAGAGCCGAAGAAGGTTCTCAGCCAAAGTACATGCTCAAGGGCGACCACCGCTAGCCTAGACCAGATGCGATTACGTAAGTGGGCAAGTGACAAAAAATTATCAAGACTTATTTAAAGTAAAACACACCGACAGAATATAAGTGACTGGGTGGCCAAGAATTTATCATGCTGCCAACTACTCTTAACTGAACGGAACACAGAAATTATAGAGCTCCCAATTTTCGATTTAAATACTTTATCATTATGCTAGTAACTGGCAAAACTTTTAGGATTTCCTTAGCTGAAACAGTAACAACGCACAAATCCTTGCTAGAGATCGAGTGAAGAAAAGCAACAGTAATAAAGCATAGCTCTGCCCAAGTGGAAAATACAAGAATCCAATAACTCCACCGATGAGGTCTTATAGGATCAAAACATGACTGTTGTACTCTCTATTCTTTTACTTTATTCTTGTTCTTTTTTCATTATTCATTTTCTTTGCATCACTTATTTCACTGATTGAACTACCACTATGCCGGAGCATCACCATGAAAGGTTTCGTCGTACATATACAGCTCTATACATATAATTTTGCAAAATCTGGTACATATTTTAACGGTCTCCTTTGCCAAACCATTAGGGCATGCGAACGTAAATACAAACCCAGAAAGCTTGTCAAACGGTAAGGAGTACCAACTGACAGACGCACAGAAATATACTCTCTCTCTTTCTCTCTCTCTCTCTCTCTCTCTCTCTCTCTCTCTCTCTCTCACACATACACACACACACCTCACACATACACATACGCGCGCACACGCCTAAATATATACATATGTGTTTGTGTAGCGAACGGGCTTCCACGTGGATGTCATTGGTACACGTCTCTTCCCCTAGATCCCAAATACTTGGACTCAGTCCGGAAAGCGAGCTTCTTAACAAGACAGCTATGGTTGAGCCTAGTTGAAATTAACGACAACAATTCTCAATCATCTACTTAGGCTTTACATTTTTCTTTTTTTTTTTCTTTTACTTGGTTAACTAATCTAAATTGATTTATTCAATTTGATTGATATTTTCATGTTTTAAGCATTACTAGCAATATTTGCCTACTTATTGCACCCATTATCGTGGATGCGCAATGGCCCAGTGGTTAGGGCAGCGGACTCGCGGTCATAAGATCGCGGTTTCCATTCCCAGACCGGGCGTTGTGAGTGTTTATTGAGGGAAAATACCTAAAGCTCCACGAGGCTCCGGCAGGGGGTTGTGGCGAACCCTGCTGTACTCTTTCATCACAACTTTCTCTCACTCTTACTTCCTGTTTCTGTTGTGCCTGTATTTCAAAGGGCCAGCCTTGTCACACTCTGTGTCACGCTGAATTTCCCCCCGAGAACTACGTTAAGGGTACACGTGTGTGTGGAGTGCTCAGCCACTTGCACGTTAATTTCACGAGCAGGCTGTTCCGTTGATCGGATTGACTGGAACCCTCGTCGTAGTAACCGACGGAATGCCAACCAGTCAAGCACCCATTATCGCAGTAAACTATTTTTCTTCAATTCATTATATTACTTACGTGTGACCCTGATATATAAATATTTAACCATTATTCATAGATAACTTGATATCTATTACCATTGCTATTTGTACAATCGTTTACAATTGTAATTATATATTCATTGATTTTTTTTTTTGGTTGTGTTCAGAAAAGAAAGATACAAAACGAAGAGATAATAATGTTTATTATTTCTTCGTTTTTCATTTTCTTTTTTTCTAGTTCTTCTGTAGCATTTTATTTCGTGTTTTCCTTACATTGTTTCATTTTATTTCTTTGTTTTGCATCACTTATCATGCAATGTGTATTTGCTTACATGGCAACGGTATTACATAACTGAATAATGGTCAGAACACCTTATATATCCTTGTTTGCAATAACTGTATTACCTACAAAATACACACACACACACACACACACACACATGTGTACAGAAGCATATATACGAAATGGATTCCAGAAGGTTGACACGTTTCTAGGAGAGGTAGTTATAACTAAATTATTGTAATTTTAGTAAATAATATACATCTAAGAAGCTGGCCTACCAACATTTTTATTTAAGATTCAAAGGAACCTGGCTGTAACAACGATTTTACCACATCTTAGTGTATATATATATATATATATATATATATATATATATATGTATGTATTTATATGTCTCTTAAAAGATAGAGCTCAAAATCGATGCATTGAAGATACTTTATTGCAGCAACAATTATAATAGCAGAAACAACCACAATAAGCCAAACCTATGCACATTTCAATAGAGTATCCAGGATAAATAAACCACATCATAAAATGTCTCATAAAATATTATAACATATTACAACATATTACAAATTACAAATTATAAATTGCTGGATACTCCATCTCTTCAGGGTCGCATTATTGCCATCACCAATACTACTATTATTAGCAAAACACATACATCAAAGAGGGTGAAAGAATAATCGACGGTACGCAACCTACCATCGTTATTTTCTTTCAGAATGTAAACAAACAAATCAGATCAAATCCAGTGACGTACACCGCCCGGTTTACAGCGTAAAAATCCCTTGCCTAAAATTATATATATATATATATATATATATATATATATATATATACATGAATATAATTAAAGGATAAAATATATTGAAATATATTGAAATTTTTTTCAGTGGCTAACGTACACAATAGACCAATTTAGGTAAGTTAATATATAGAGATTTATAATAGTATAAAATACAATTATAATTAAGGGCGCAACGGCTTCTGTACCTATATGTTGAAGATACACACTAAATCCGTCTAACCACTCCAAATGATCACTTTATACGTTCCACACGTTGAAAGCAAGTAAGTAGACTTACAGAAAATCATAACATAATTCAGAGTGTTTTGCAGTAGCCAATTTCTGGATTGGTATGATAACTTTTCCTTCATCATCAAAACATACTGAGAGACATATATGAAATATTTACACATACCTATAGACAAAACACATGCAAAACTGCGTATTCGATGCGTATATATCACAAATACATACACATCGAGTTTAGTCCGAAGCAACACGTGTGTGCTTGGTCAGAATAGTACGGAAGTGATTAAACTCTGTGATTTAATTTATTGACTTCTGTCAGTCTACTTTCTCGCTTTCAGCATTTGTAAATTATAAAGAGTGGAGACGCAATGGCCTAGTGGTTAGGACAGCGGACTCGCGGTCATAGGATCGCGCTTTCCATTCCCAGACAGGGCGTTGTGAGTGTTTATTGAGCGAAAACAGCTAAAGCTCCACGAGGCTCCGGCAGGGGATGGTGGCGAACCCTGCTGTACTCTTCCACCACAACTTTCTCTCTTTATTCCTGTTTCTGTTGTACCTGTAATTCAAAGGGCCAGCCTTGTCACACTGTGCCACGCTGAATCTTCCCGAGAACTACGTTAAGGGTACACGTGTCTGTGGAGTGCTCAGCCACTTGCACGTTAATTTCACGAGCAGGCTGTTACGTTGATCGGATCAACTGGAATCCTCGACATCGTAAGCGACGGAGTGCTAACAACAAATTATAAAGAGATGATTTCGAGTGGTTGGATGGATTTAGCGTCTATCTTCAGTATATAGGCATAGAAACCTCTGTGCATTTAATTATAATTGCATTTCTTACTATCATTATTCTCTCTCTCTCTCTCTCTCTCTCTCTCTATATATATATATATATATATATATATATATATATATATATATATATATATATGTGTGTGTGTGTGTGTGTGTGTGTGTGTGTAGGTGTATGTGTGTGTGTTTCTGTGTGTTTGCATGTGTTTCTCTGTGTGTGTGTATGTGTGCGTGCAAAGACACATAAGCTTATATTTACATGAATTCATTTGTGTATATATGGAGGAAATGGGACCAAACATTTTAGTGTTATATCTATTATAGACCCAATTTCCAATGAGTCACATAGATAAATATACGCCTCACCGACACATTGGCAGCGCACACCAGAGTCAATTTCCCAACACCGCAACGTGTGGCGCCACAAATATCCCTGGCACGTAAGTGAATACTCTCAAATTCTCATTATCGCACCATCTTTAACCAAATCAGAGGTATAAAGAATAATTTAGTGAAGAAGATATATATACATATATATGAGTATATATACATGAAGATATGAATATCTATCGATCACACAGACATACACCCCCGCACGCGCACACCCAATCGCACACATACACGCATATATATATATATATATATATATATATATATATATATATATATATATATGTGTGTGTGTGTGTGTATATGTATATTTATATATATATATATATATATATATATATATATGTGTGTGTGTGTGTGTGTGTGTGTGTGTGTATATATATATATATATATATATATATATATATATATATATATGTATATATATTTATGTATGTGTATTTATATATATGTATATATATTAATGTATGTTTATATATATATATATATATATATATATATATATATATATATGTATGTATGTATGTATGTATATACATAAATATATATATATAGATAGATAGATACATAGATAGATACATAGATAGATAGACAGCATAATGTGAGTATTGCAAATTATAGTAAACTTTAGAGTGGAGGCGCAATGGCCCAGTGGTTAGGGCAGCGGTCTCGCGGTCGTAGGATCGCGGTTTCAATTCCCAGACCGGGTGTTGTGAGTGTTTATTGAGCGAAAACACCTAAAGCTCCACGAGGCTCCGGCAGGGGATGGTGGCGAACCCTGCTGTACTCTTTCACCACAACTTTCTCTCACTCTTACTTCCTGTTTCTGTTGTTCCTGTAATTCAAAGGGTCAGCCTTGTCACACTCTGTGTCAAGCTGAATATCCCCGAGAACTACGTTAAAGGTACACGTGTTTGTGGAGTGCTCAGCCACTTGCACGTTAATTTCACGAGCAGGCTGTTCCGTTGATCAGATCAACTAAAACCCTCGTCGTCGTAAGCGACGGAGTGCCAACAACAACAGTAAATTTTAGTTCACATTGTGCCAATTATTTTACTTCTATGGAATGTAATACTTAGGACAATGGTGTTTTTCACACTTACGCAGATGACATATATAAAACTTCTGACACCTAGAAATGCAGTCTTTGTGTAAAGAGGGTGGAAAATGTAACCCCTTGGTAAGTGGATGAGAGAGCCTTGCACAGAAATAATACAAGCGCCCCCACGATAAAGTGTGTGTGTGTATCTTCATTGGCTCTTATGCCGTAAATACCAACATGATATGACAGAGAACTGGCATGTGCGTGTACCAAGTAAAGTTATGCAGAAGGATGGAAAAGTAACTATACACTGGCACTGTGATTTTCAGACGGATCGTGTAATCGAAAACCGTCGGCCAATGATGGGTAGTTGCTTGGTCTACATCAGCATTTAGACTGTTTCTACTATTGTAGGTGCTCTAAGTATGATAAAAATGGGATGTCAGTAAGGTCTAGATTAACATCGCAGGAGAACAACCTGTCAGTGAAAAGCAAAACATTCTGCTGACAGTTACTTCTCACATCCATACAAAACCCCCTATCAATTTAAATGTTTGTTTTAATATTACATGAAGATATTTCACTATTGTTCCTGCCACTTACCCTCCCCAAGCTTTCAGTCATACTATAACATATTTTATCCTTCACTCGCCCTAGGACGCTGGGTGTTTCTCGGCAAGTGAATGTAACAAACATGTTCCTCCGTCGTTGTCCAGGATGACCAGGAGAGTACATGAGTAGAAAATCCGTTTCTGTACGTCTAGCTGGAGCACTAACAATAAATGCAAGGCTTAATTAGGAACATAGGAAAATAGGGTCCTGTACCTTGAACACTGTTGATACTAAATATGTAGTATTACTAATACTTGCAAGGTACATCTATCTGCAAAATATAGACTGTAAGGTGAATAGCGAAATGATATACGGTGGATAAATACATTTCTTCATTATTCTTTTACTTCTTTCAGTCATTTGACAGCGGCCATGCTGGAGCACCGCCTTTGTAGTCGAGAAATTCGACCCCAGGACTTATTCTTTGTAAGCCTAGTATTTATTCTATCGGGCTGTTATTGCCGAACCGCTAAGTTACGGGGACGCAAACACACCAACATCGGTCGTCAGGCGAAGCTGGGGAGACAAACACAGACACAAACATATACACACACATACATATAATTTTGAA
>NC_142935.1:21577977-21587977 GCF_046866305.1 Octopus bimaculoides
TATATATATATATATATATATATATATATATATATATATATATATATATATATATAAAGAGTGTCCATAAAGACTCTTTACAATTTCGAAAATTTATTACAAGTGCAATTAAATATTAAATCTGTGGAAATTGTAACAAAATGCAAAGTAAATATTGAAGTTTTCTTTTTTTTTTTTTTTGCTTAATTGAGTACATCACTATATGGACACCATTAGCTGCACAAAGCACATGAAGACGGTAATCAGTTTCTTCCCTTATTCGCTGCAGCATAGCCTTATCAATGGTGGCAACGGCATCAGCGATCCTTTGCTTCAGGTAGTTGCTATATTTAACATAACTGGAACCAATCTAGTGAGGCTAAACATAGAAGATCGTTTCAAGCTGGGAGCAGCTGAAAAATTTAAGACTCTGCTCCCCAGAAAAAAAGCCATGAAAGATTTACTGTGATATACATCTGGAAAATTCTACCAGACCTCGTAAAAACCTTGTGATGAAGTTACACAATCAACAGAGAGGGCAACGCTGCATAGTCTCAAACATCCCAGTATCGACTTCAAAATGCATAACCAGATTGTGCAACACCATAAAATTCTCTCATCCAGCAAATAGCGCGTATCAGAGGAGGTTTAGTGGAAGTGCAGGAAACCTAACAGCGGTGCACCAGCATAGCCGCAGTTTTTGAGCTGCTAAAAGAAAGTGTATGTATATATATATATATATATATATATATATATATATATATATATATATATATTATGATATAAGCACAAGATCTTTGATTTTGTTGGATCCCAGTGCTCGAAAGTACTGATAGAGTAAAGTCGAACTTTGTGTATTTTGAGCCTAGGAGAGCAGACTGGAATAAATACCACTAGGTATTTGCCCAGCATGCTAAACATTTTGCCAGCTCAGCGGATTATATAAGTAAATATATTTGTCTCGGGTGGAGGGGCTTTGTGCAAATAAAATGTATCTATTGATGTACTTATACATATACGTATATGTATGCATATATGTATGTATACATACATGCATATATACATATATATATATATATATATATATATATATATATATATATATATATATATATACGTGCATATATTAACACACGTACATAGATATATATGTCAGCTTGTGTGCGTGTGTATGTGTGTATGCGCGTGTGTATAAATATACACTACGTATATACGCACAATGTCATGCTTTGAGCAAAGTACAAAAATATCACATTAACCAGGGTCACGTAAAAGTGTACTATATTTAATATATACAGTTATATATCTACTTTACAAATGATGAAATATTGACTGTTCGTGTTTCCTCTTTCACATACTATGTTTGATTCTTGATTTGCTTGGCCGAATCAACTTCCGTTTCCGGCTGAAAAAAAAAATTAAACAGATGCATGCGCCTATGTGTCTGTGAATTCCTTCATGTATTTATTTCAGTTTTGTCTTACATTTTTGGCTCAGTCTTTTTGCTTTCACTGTATCTCCGTTCGCAATATATATCTATCCAGCCTTCTCAGTATTTGCCTTCATTTTCTCTCTTTTTTTTTATTTTTGGCCATCTTTTTCTAATTGTCTGCGACCGTATCTCCTACTTTTATGTTTCTCTCTCAGTCTGTGTTTCCTGCTCAAGCTCTCCTCTATATTCAGTTATAAACACAAATCTTTTTAAATCTGAAACGTCATTCATCCATTTCTAAATTATGAACATGTTCCTGACATAAAAGTTACTCTGCTTAATTCTTTACATTTTGAAGTATATCATTGGATAATACATTTCTTTCATCATTTTCTCTTTTATTTACATATATAAAATGAAACAGTAAGATATATATATACATATATATACATAGGGGTCAGCCACACTTAAGTGGCAATATACTACACTTTATCGTGCAGTTACTGTTAATACTTCATTTAGAGAATTAACATTGCTTGTTTTCACCTTTTCAATATCAGTGAAGAATTTCACTGGAAAAGAAGATATAAGGTTTGCCAGGTTTTTGTCTCTCTCACCAAGGTCATCAGCTGTCGAACGCCGACGAAGGGAAATAACCCTGAAATCCGGATACGTTCGTGCTGCTGGTCGAGGTGAGAGGGATAACTCCCTTGGCAAACAGGACACAGTCGTGTGTCGATAAGCCAGCTGGGGGAGATGTCCTCCTGGGGCTAAAAGCAACAGTAACATCCACCCCTAGGGGTCAGCCACACTTAAGTGGCAATATACTACACTTTATCGTGCAGTTACTGTTAATACTTCATTTAGAGAATTAACATTGCTTGTTTTCACCTTTTCAATATCAGTGAAGAATTTCACTGGAAAAGAAGATATAAGGTTTGCCAGGTTTTTGTCTCTCTCACCAAGGTCATCAGCTGTCGAACGCCGACGAAGGGAAATAACCCTGAAATCCGGATACGTTCGTGCTGTTGGTCGAGGTGAGAGGGATAACTCCCTTGGCAAACAGGACACAGTCGTGTGTCGATAAGCCAGCTGGAGGAGATGTCCTCCTGGGGCTAAAAGCAACAGTAACATCCACCCCTAGGGGTCAGCCACACTTAAGTGGCAATATACTACACTTTATCGTGCAGTTACTGTTAATACTTCATTTAGAGAATTAACATTGCTTGTTTTCACCTTTTCAATATCAGTGAAGAATTTCACTGGAAAAGAAGATATAAGGTTTGCCAGGTTTTTGTCTCTCTCACCAAGGTCATCAGCTGTCGAACGCCGACGAAGGGAAATAACCCTGAAATCCGGATACGTTCGTGCTGCTGGTCGAGGTGAGAGGGATAACTCCCTTGGCAAACAGGACACAGTCGTGTGTCGATAAGCCAGCTGGAGGAGATGTCCTCCTGGGGCTAAAAGCAACAGTAACATCCACCCCTAGGGGTCAGCCACACTTAAGTGGCAATATACTACACTTTATATATATATATATATATATATATATATATATATATATATATATATATATATGTTTTAGGGAAAAGAACCAAGGTTCATGAACTCATCGATGAAAATCCACTGTCACATATAGAATACATATATTTTATATTGTCAAGCTTAGTTTAATTTTAATTTTTGATAAATTGAATTTAATTGAGTTTTTACCTGTAAATTTGGATTTTTATCCCTAATAATATTATGTGTGTGTGTGTGTGTGTGTGTGTGTGTGTGTTTATGTATATGTACATGTTCTATATGTGTATGTATGTATATATCTGTGTGTATATGTATGTATGATAGAGGTGTATATAAGTCTATGAAGAATATCAATTAAAAGACTTGCGTTTATGCGATTAGATTATAACTTTGCTTATTTGCTACTAATTAAACCTTAAAAGCACTGTACAAAGCGGAAGAAATTATCAACAAACCGCCATGAGGCTGACTGGAACCCACATCGCTTGAAGCCTCCGGCCAAGTGCTGCAAAGTAATCCGCAATTTCAGACGCTCTAAAGTTAAATGCATAATTACGTCTATATAAAATTATATTTATATGCATGTATTGGTCAGTAAGGCGCAGGAGTGGCTGTGTAGTAAGTAGCTTGCTTACCAACCACATGGTTCCGGGTTCAGTCCCACTGCGTGGAATCTTGGGCAAGTGTATTCTACTATAGCCTTGGGCCGACCAAAGCTTTGTGAGTGGATTTGGTAGACGGAAATTGAAAGAAGCACGTCGTATATGTTTATATATATGTGTGTGTGTGTGTGTGCTTGTGTGTCTGTGTTTGGCCCCCTGGCACTGCTTGACAACCGATGCTGATCTAATTGCCAAAGAAAATGGATTAGAAATGATTACATGTCGTTGATTCGACTACACCAAAGATCTATATTGCTTATGGGTGCAAAACGATTAAGAGAATCATATTAAATAACATGAAACAGGTATTATTTAGATTTGACAACTGCACTTCGACGTTAACTAACAATTGCTGATCTAACTGTTACGCATTATCTCATTCCCGATTCATTCATGAATTTCACCTCTGCAGACTAAAGGAGGATTTCAATTTTAAAACGCGTTGTTTCTTATGTAGGTAATGAACAAGTTTACAATAATTCAATTCTGGACATCAAGAATAACTCTGCTGCCAGGTTATGTATCTCTAGGGAGCTACGATCTGCAGGCTACACAAGTAGTTTGATGTCATAACTACTCATCAGTTTGTGTTAAAATTTGCTGCATTTGTTTATCAATTAACAGATACTATGATGTAAAGTGATAAATGTTACACTCATACACTCTCAACTACATTTTTTTATTACCAGACTACAGTATTTACTTACTTGCTTTTACATAATTCGTATCGATATTCATGTTATAATTAATAATTCTCTTTACTATTACTGAACCCGCATACTACTCCAGTAGAATCAACGTTTCACAACTGTGATGTCGATAAGGTATGCATCAATCTGGAGGTAGGTTGCCAGCGTAGTGAAGGGCATCAGGCAAAATGCTTTGCAGAACATCTGATTGTGCCTAAATTAGAAGATTTTTTATGATACCGAAAAAATATTTACAGCTCATTTACATTGCTAAAAATACTTTCACCAATATATTATGATGCATTTAATTGACTGAGTGGTCTTGAGAGAAGTATAAAGCATTGATCTACTGCAAAAACCGATTACGACTGCTCGAAATTATTTGAACTACGTCACTTACAGACTGGGAGGAAGAAATAACAAAATTATAATGGCAACGTGGGTCAGTATTATTCTCAATGCATATTGTTAAAAAGAAGGTCCCATTGGATAAATTACATATATACACTTGAATTCATGTCTGTATATTAATTTATTTACCACTATAAATTATTAATACTCTCATACTCAGAGCAATAATATCTTATAAGGATAATTGCAGTGGTCTAGTTGTTATACAGTACAGCCTGCATTGTAATGGCATCGCACCAACTTCATAACAAAGCTAAAACCTGTGATTCTGCGGTGGAATTCAAAGTGAAACTTAAATACTTTTAATTCTTCGAGTAGGATCAATGATAACAACACGATAAACTTGATACTACCCTTAGGCGCCGGAGTGGCTGTGTGGTAAGTAACTTGCTTACCAACCACATGGTTCCGGGTTCAGTCCCACTGCGTGGCACCTTGGGCAAGTGTCTTCTACTATAGCCTCGGGCCGACCAAAGCCTTGTGAGTGGATTTGGTAGATGGAAACTGAAAGAAGCCCGTCGTGTATATGTGTATATATATATATATATATGTATGTGTGTTTGTGTGTGTGTGTTTGTTCCCCCCCCCCACCATCGCTTAACAACCGATGTTGGTGTGTTTGCGTCCCCGTAACTTAGCGGTTCGGCAAAAAGAGACCGATAGAATAAGTACTAGGCTTACAAAGAATAAGTCCTGGGGTCGATTTTCTCGACTGAAAGCGGTGCTCCTGCATGGCCGCAGTCAAATGATTGAAACAAGTGAAAGAGTAAAGAGAGTTACGTTTTCTTACAAAAATGTGAAAAAGTCCGAAACTTTACTTAAACTTATTTTAAAGATTTCGAGTAAGTCATCGTGTTGTTCCCAATGTAAGGTTGTTTAAAGCGTAATTCTGTATCGCAGGTATGATAGTAGGTTGGTTGCAAAATGCTAAATATTATTATAGGTTTCTTAAATGCATTAATGACAAAACTGAAGCCGTGCTAAAGTCGTTGTAATTTTGATCTCCAATGAACTTCCCTTTCATTCTCGAGTGCACGTTCACTGAAACTACAAGCAACACCGAAGAAAAAATATGCCACGGCATGCGTTTAACCGGGTATTCATTGCAGAAATACTAACAGTGTGTTTCCGTTGTTGTCAACATTAGTATTTAGTTTTCAGTTATTTGTTTCTAGTGTTGGTGTTGGTGTTGTTCTTGTTAGCATGTTGTTGTAATATGATGTTGCAGTTACCTTTTATATTTATTATTTTCACACAAATCTTGTATTAAATGTTGCTACGCCACGTAGAAATTTCTATGACTGCTTCACGCTGGGTTTGCTTCAACATTATTTCAGATCATACCCTGCAAATGGCACGTTCATTACAACGGCTTTCTTTTCCCTTCAGTTCCTACCTGCATCAATTATTTATTCATTTATTTATTTATATTTTAATGGAATTATTATTGTTCTTATTTTTGGCATTGCTTTTGTTGTTGTCATTGTTCTTCTCCTTCTTCTCCTCCTTCTTCTTCTTCATCTTCTTCTTCATCTTCTTCTTCTTCTTCTTATTATTATTATTATTTGTTCAGAAAGTTTTCCAATCACTCTTCAAAGCACTGGATTTTATAAGAACAGTCGCATGGAATGATATTTTTCTTGTTAATTTTATGCTCACACAGGGAGTCTTAGAAGTATTTGGAAGTCTGCCCGTACATAGTTAAGACGAAAAATACAATATGTTTTTCGACAAATTCCAGTTTTGTTTTCTTATTTGCCTCATGCATGTAGAAGATGTCTGAGAAAGACAGTAGTAAGACACTCACAAAAGACAAGTAAAGAAGATGAAGATATGTACGCATAAGAGAAACAAGAGGAAATGAAGACTTCTGTTCGAGCAACATATATTTCCAAACGAAATCAACTTAATGATATCTTTATTGATTATCGTAGTAATATGAATATTTCTAGTGACGTGTTTGTCAACAAAAATGAAACTGTAACTACAACAGAACACATACGTTTTTGCAAACGAAAATATTGAATATCTGCTGAAATGCTGTCCATTGCTAAGTAAGTTTTCCCCTAATATATCAAGCGACAGAATTACCGTAAATATGGATCTAACCCAGACGGAGTTCAAACCATAGCCAAGCTGTATCACGAAAGCATGTGTCTTTCTGTCAAAAATCATTTGTCAAAAATTTTTAAAATAGCACAAAACTGTCTGAAAATTGTGATGCATTTCTGCCCGTTGTAAACCGGAAACGGCCTTCCCTGTACCTAAACTAAATTCTAGTATATGTACACGGCAGATACAGTTGTGTGTTTTACATCGCTTAAAGCAAAGTATACGTAAGTGTATGTCCGAATTTTCATGTCTGAAGAAGTGTAGAAACAAAGATTGGTAAACCGACGCAATTTTGCTAAGGATAAATTTCAAAGATTTGGGCAGCTTATTCTTAGAGATATTGACAGAAAACTGCATTTTGTTAACATTATAGTGTAATATGGATGAAATTTAAAGGCAAAGTTATGAAAATGAAATATGGTTGGAACTCGTAATTATGGGTACAGCGCCTAATGAACATCGAAAAAAGTAGAACAGACATGAAACTATTCTCTGTCTTTTATTCATATAGAAATGAAATGGGATTGGTGGTGTAACATAAAATAACCAGCTGTTCTGTGTATCCAGCTATTCTGTGTAAATCAGAGACACTTAAAGCTTTCTGCCCTGGGAATCTAAAAGACGGAGAGAGAAAGAGAAACAGAGACTGACATACACAGAAAGGAATTTATATATATATATATAGAGAGAGAGAGAGAGGGGGGGGGAGATAGATAGATAGATAGATAGATAGATAGATAGATAGATAGATAGATAGATAGATAGATACGTAGGTAGATAGATAGATAGATACATACAAAAAAAGTCTGTGCAAATGTGAGAGCAAGGGAACGGAGCAATGAACAACAAGAGTACAAAGTCTGAGAATATCTACAAATGTACCAAAGCTTGCCCACATGTGGATTGTCTAAAATCTAACCTCCTTGTTACCCTGGGTAGAAGAGGGGTGTATGAAAAGTTTTGAGCCTTAAGTCTTGTACCTTCACCAGAAGTCTTGTACCATATTTTGCACCCAGGCACACACGCAGTCACATGCACACACACACACACACACACACACACACACACACACACACACACACACACACACACACACATTTTATATGCATTGCATTACCACATTTTACTGGTTTCTACATTGCGTGTTTTTCAGGCACTATACATTCTTTCATGTAATGTTTTCATTTTTGTCTTAGTGTTCTCATTCTCCCACCTTTTTATTTCCTTTCCCATATTTTCCTATTTCACTTTTTGACATTACACGAGTTGTTTTCTTACTTTCTTCCGTTCTTACCGAACCACTTTACTCGAATTTACAGTGATTCACGTTCTCATACTTCCTAATTCTTCCCAATTTATGCGAGCGGTTATTAATCTCTCTCGCTCTCTCCCATACTCACATACACGGTGGTGCATCAGCATGGCTGCAGCTCTAAGCTGAAACTTAATATATATATATATATATATATATATATATATATATATATATATATATATATATATATATATACTATTAATATTATTATCATTATTATTATTATTTGCATAACGGATACAAAAAATAACCATCCCGAAATATAATAATGAATATATATATATATATATATATATATATATATATAAAGTGTAGTATATTGCCACTTAAGTGTGGCTGACCCCTAGGGGTGGATGTTACTGTTGCTTTTAGCCCCAGGAGGACATCTCCTCCAGCTGGCTTATCGACACACGACTGTGTCCTGTTTGCCAACTCCCTTGGCAAACAGGACACAGTCGTGTGTCGATAAGCCAGCTGGAGGAGATGTCCTCCTGGGGCTAAAAGCAACAGTAACATCCACCCCTAGGGGTCAGCCACACTTAAGTGGCAATATACTACACTTTATCGTGCAGTTACTGTTAATACTTCATTTAGAGAATTAACATTGCTTATATATATATATATATATATATATATATATATATATATATATATATATATATATATGTATGTATGTATGTATGTATGTATGCATTATGTGTGTGAGTATATTTATATGTATATATATATATATATATATATATATATATATATATATATATATATATATATATATATGATATAATATTATATATATGTATATGTTTTTATGTCTGTATATGTATATGTGGCTATATATCTATATAGTGGTCTCTTGCTCGATTTTATTTCATTCTTTCAATTTCTACTTCTGCTGACCCCTGCACCATCTCCTCACCTTTTTCCCTATCTCTGAACCTCTCTCCTTTGTCTAAGTCCAGGAGTTCTAATAACAGATTAACCGTTATTTGCACAGTTTGAAGCACTGCATGAATGTCCTTCGCCACACTAATGAGCTTTATATCATTATACCTTACATTCAAGGTATAATTTGAAACTACCACGTTTATTCTCTATGTATAATTCGCACACACATAGAAACACATACAGCCCCTTGTAACATACGCATACATTCGCACTTAAACACACATAAACGTTTGTATGAACACATACTTAAGGTGTTCTCCTCGTTCTCACAGATTCAGGTCTCCACTTATAAATCAACTATTGCTTTACTTTCTATGGCTGACATTTACAGACAATAAATAGAAAAATATATACTTAATCTCCCCAAGATGTTATCGTTCGGAAATTCTGCACCTTAACAAGTGTGCGTGTTCTTTTATGTTCACAATTACTTGTTGTTATTGTTGTTGCTGTTATTGGTGGTGATGTTGGTGGTGGTGCTGGATATTGTTGAGACGTTTAGATATCTTTGTCATCGTTTCTTTCGAAGTGGTAGTTTTCGTGTTGGACTTGATCGTGGTGATGAGGCTGCATAGCCTCAGGTTAATCGTGCTCTGAGAGAGCCATATTCAGAGGTGTTTGAGATGCGACCATCTCATACATGTTTATTTCTCTTCTTTTCTTTCTTAGTTTCATTATTTCTTTGTTTTTCAACTAGTGTTTTTGTAGAAGTACATCTTCCAATATATATCCTTCCTTACTAAAGAAAAAAAGCAAATAAAATCTGTAACTGTAGTTTGAGTGAGTTTTCAGTGTTATTTGTGCCAGATAGGAACGACTAGTTGAAGGCATAGCATGGTGTTCTGATCATGTTTCTTTCTCATTCTTTTCTTTCATTCCTTCATTCATTCTTTCTTTCATTTTCAACTGGAGTTTTCCGGAATTACATCAT
>NC_142935.1:21592977-21607977 GCF_046866305.1 Octopus bimaculoides
ATAACGGTATTTCTGCTTCAGCACCTTAGCGCTAAATCTTCCTGAAATGTAATACAAAATAAGTCAGTTTGAAAACATTGTCTCCAAGTCACAAAAGCAAATTTTTAAGGGGATAGTTGTCATATTCTTTGCTTACTAACCAAAAACAATAAAAATAAAATAAAACTTTCTTGAGCAGCGATAATCTGCTCTCTCACAAGTTTAGAATCATAGAACCCCTATATATTTAGAAACAAAGACACACGCAATATATTAGCGTATATATATATATGTATGTATGTATGTATATTATAGATATATATTATATATACAAACATATCTATATATATATATGCATATATATATATATATATATATATATATATATATATATATATATATATATATATATATATATATATATATATACATATATATATATATATATGAATGTCAGCATATTCGTTTGTAAACTTATATATCATAATTACGCGGAATAAATTTATAGATCCATTGGCAAATTGTTATGATTGAAATCAAACACAAAGGCGGGCGCCAGCTGTCATATTTTCATTTTTAGCTTTATATGTAGTTTTATTTTACACTTACCATTTTTTACAAGCTTACTTTCTCAGGTACATCCATTGCTTTACTACTTTACGAAGTATATTTCTGTCATAATAAATGGTTTTCTTCTATAACTTCGCAATACAAACCCATTCAACGACTGTTGAAACAAACGTTCATAATGAATACTTAATCACCGTTTAGTACGTGATATGGAATATGCATACACTCACAAACAAACACACCTACATACACGCAAACACACGCACACCCACACACATACATACATGCGCACACACAAATACACACACCATATGTATATATTTTTACTTGTTTCAGTCATTTGACTGTGGCCATCCTGGAGCACTGCCTTGAAGGGCTGCAGTCGAACAAATCGCCCCATGACCTGTTTTAAGCCTAGTACTTACTCCGTCGGTCTGTTTTTGCTGAACCAGCACGAGTTGTCAAGCGGTGATAGGGGGGACAGACACAAACCCAAAAACATACAGAGATGTGTTCCTACGAATGAATCGAGAAGCAACATGACCTGTTATTTAGACCATATTGACCTGAAGCAGTAGGTTTGTAGGTTTTCTTTGTTCGCACATAGGACGATAGAGAGGCAGATAAACAGAGCAAGTAGCAAATATAAATTCATAGGTAAAACAACAGCGAAAAAATTCTATTCAATATTTAATGTAGAATACAATTATCCCATTTATGCGGTTGATGCTATGTAAGTTCATTATCACTTTCGATATGCTGTATTTCCCTTCGGAGTGCAAGATATCACAAAGATTACACATTAATCTCCACATCAATCCAGCTTCCAGCAATTAATCTTAATATAACCATAAATACTAAATAGAAAATAATAAATATCCCACAAAGCCAAATGAAGAAACATACATTGATTAGGTTACTAATAACTGACCTGCGATATTAAGCAGATTACACTTGAATATACACATACCTAATCCATCAAATCTTATAAGCTATTTATGAAAGCTACCGTGCAACAGATCATTGGGATTTCGCGTGGATTCTTTAATATGTTCATACATATGGAGGCTTCGTATTGAAGAATACTTGGAAAAGTAATATAAAGAAGAATATGCGCAGGCATGTGTGTGGTAAGTAGCTGGCTTCCCAAACACATAGTCACGCTGGACACCATCCCGGAATTTCTGCGTACCCGTGGTATTGCTGTATAGCCGTTGACCCCGCACTAGTTTCATCCGACCTTTCAACATGTCTGGTTTTTAGCCCTGTTGGGTTTGTAGCAACCTGCCTCACCAGGGTAGCCTTGTTGGGGTGCCAGTTTAGTCAGCGACAACCCGACCATGCAACAGGTTGTATTGGATTCCATGTTACCAGTAGCACTTGTGAGAGCGTCATAAGGACCTGACATAGATACATACACACAAACATATGTACACATCCAGAAAGATACCCGTACATATATATATATATATATATATATATATATATATATATATATATATATATATATATATATATATATACATAGATAGATATGTGTGTGTGGTGCGTGTGAGTTTGTATTTGTGTCTTTGTGTGTAAGTGAGTGAGTGTAATTATGAAACGGTTGTTCTCATGACTCTCCCAACCTGTGACCAAGCAGTACATTCGAGGTAAGCCAGTTGAAAGGAGAGATAAAGCAGTGCTCAGCTGGTACTCATAGCTGTGTAGACTGGAAAAACATATGAAAAGGTGCCCTACTCAAGGTGCATGTTCTTGTGTCTATGTGTACATATACATCGGGGGAGAAATTCCGTCTACTGTTGTCTGTTCCCTGGTAAAACTACTACTATTGATTTTCAAAACTATCGCAATTATTTTCTCTTCACAGAAAGGAGTGCACTTTTAAAAGAAGAAGCTACCTGGAGGCATTTCAAAGCATTCACTAAATTATTAAGCAATTTCTTATTGACCAAGCTTCTCACAAGATTTATATTTCAATTATTTCTTCTGTGATTCTTTAATATTAGTATTTAATTTGACGTATATATCAAGTTTAAACTCAAAATTATCAAAGTCATATTATTGTTCTGGATAACGTAACAGTACAGAACAAAAGCAATTTTGTTATTCAATATACTTATAATAATATGGTGTTAAAAGCCAGACGACACACGTCTTCGCTCTACAATAATGCAGAACACAGAAGCGAGTATTGAATAATACAAATTTGTACTGAATTGTATTCAGACTTACAGTAAGCAAATACTTTGATGTCAAAAGGTAGATAAGATGATCGATATAATCGCGCGTTCATTAACGTTTTAACTCGTAATACAACAGAATCAAAATAAGCATACGACATGTGATAAATATTAAAGGCCCAATAACACGAAGATTAATAACATCAAAGTTCTAATGCAGTCGTTGAAAATTGTACAATAACAAATATTATTTGCGTTTATTTTTAATTTACGTGCCGTATTTAATTTTTCGTTTGTTAAAAGTGGTGAAAAGTTTGTAATAAATGTTACTGTGGTATGTGCAGCGAATCTTATAATATTGTTTGTTTGCAATTGAAAACTTGAAGTCAGTAGTTAGTTGAAATATTTTACTTTTCTGTGGTTGCTACTTCTTTGCACTACGACAAAAGTGATGTTGAACTGGTACACGTAACTTCTGAAGTATTTACAAGGAATATGGTAAAAGGATTTGAGAGATCTTGTCTTGCGCTTTGCGTTCTGAATGCAACGCCTTCGGCGGCCCTGATACCGAACTTCGTCATCCGAAATCTGCAGCCTTTCTCGTGGTTTCGTGGATCTGAGAGGCTTGCATGTGCAGGTCATACCAGTTTTCCCAAGAAAAATCTTGCCTAGACCGCCGCTTAATAACGTTGATGCACGGTTAATATCCACCGATAGAGATTTTGTGTTTGGCGACTTCAATGCGAACAGATGCTTTCGAAACCGTAATCTTTGGATTTTTAAACACCCTGCGCCCATCTGTACCTAAATCCCTATCAATATTCGATCAGGTTTCCTGCTGTCTTTCTCACCTCCATATCTTTCCCTTGTGGATGGATGTCCGTTTCCGAATCCAAAAGAAACAAACCTGAATGATCATCTCTCTCTACAAGCAAATGGGAGAGATATCATACGTAAATTCTTAAATTACCATGGAAGTTGTATTAGAATATTTTAAGAAACAAAAAATATTTGTAAGCTAGAATCTCAATATGGAAGTGACGCGAGTTGTGAAAATGCTTTTATACTCACAAGTTAAGCAGTTCGTATTGTAAGAATTCTAAGAGTAATACAATATTCAAAATGATGTCTTTAAAATAAATATTGAACATGCGTTTCTTTAATAGACATATTATACGTTTATACAATAAACATCCATCATTTCCTGGGCAATTCAACTGCAAGTAAATGTTTAATACGAAGCGAGATGTAGATAGCATTTATTACACGCTAAGGAATATACATTATATCGCCAGTACGCATACGCATGCACACACACAGGCATACACGCATATACACATACACAAATGCACACGCATACACACACACACACACACATACACCACATACACTGTCTCTCTCTAACAAACGCACGCACAAACTAAACGACAATGATAGAACGAACGATAATACGAACAATGGATTTTTATAATGAGAAAATGAAATATTTTTCTTCACTTTAAGCATTTGTTCAGATATGAAATTGCTGAAGTAATGATGGATATTTATTATATAAACGTATAAGTCCATTATGGAACAGTTATTTAACTAAATATTTAAAGACACACTCTCTCTCTCTCTCTCTCTCTCTCTCTATATATATATATATATATATATATATATATATAAACAAATAGTAAATGAGTATATGCATATATACGTACAGGTATGTGCATACCGACATCCACCTGTATATATAGGTGCATATCTGGGTACAGGACATTGCAAACAAAACGTAGACGAGAAAACACAAAAGCCACATAGGGAACATTCTTCTTCATCAGCTACCCACGTTTTAACACCGGCGTTTCGAAGAGCTGGGCAGGACGCATCGTTAAAACGGCTCTTCCCATGGACCGCAAATTAAATTTGTATACACAAATTAAATCTTGCCATGGAGGAATGTAGTGGCGGACAAAAAACAAGACAGGAAAACAAACAGAAAAGGCTTTACGGCCAGATGAGAAAAATTATGTGTATGAACGCTGTGAGGCACGAACTTGAAAGTAGGGACGAAGTAGTTCGCGTGTTTGCTCGGCGATAGCCAAGGAAGTAAAGGATTATTGACCGGAAGCATGTGACCATGCCGGTGTAAGGGGCAGAGAGAGAGTGGTAGAGGGAGAAACAAGGGGAGGAAGTAGAAGAATAGGTGAGCAACGAGAGGAAAAGAGAAAGAGAGGAAGTACGAGGGGGAAAAAAGAGATACGTAGTAGTAACAGAGGAAGAACGAGAGGGGTAAAGCGAGATACGTAGTAGTAAAGAGGAAGAACGAGAGGGGGGGAAATGATAGAGGAAGAGAAAGAGAAAGAGATAGAGTAGCGTTGGAAAATATAAAGTTACGATAACTACTTACAAATTGGTGACGCTGCGTCCAGTCATGTAAAAACAAATAGTAAATGAGTATATGCATATATACGTACAGGTATGTGCATACCGACATCCACCTGTACGTATAGGTGCATATTTGGGTACAGGACATTGCAAACAAAACGTAGACGAGAAAACACACAAGCCACATAGAGAACATATATATATATATATATATATATATATATATATATATATATATATATATATATATATAAATATATATATATATATATAATGAATAAAAAAAATGAGAAATACACAAGAACAAACAACAACGTGGTACATGCGAAGTATTAATAAGACGCTCAGGGAAGGAAAGAAACGGTGTTTTACGTTTCGAGCAAAACTCTTCTTCAGAAAGAGGAGACAGAGGAAAATCAAAAAGAAAAGGAAGACGGCGGAAAACTCACCAACAAACCACATGTAGTTACATTTTGGAATGACCGGAAGGGGATGGACAGAGAAAAAGTTTTTTTCTAAGACAGGAGAGTGTAAGAGTAGGAGGTATCTGTATGTATGTGTAGCTATGTGTACGCGTGTGTGTGTGATAGCATATGTGTGTGTTTGTGTGTCTGAGTGAACTTTGTGCCTGTTAATGTTGTAGGAAGAATTCAGCAGTTATGGTAACAGGACTGATATATGAGTGGGGGTGGGGTACCTTGGTGTAATGGTAGCTCACTTCTTGCGAACTCGTATAGATGTGGGTCCGAGTCCCACACGTACAGAAAACTCTACTTTTTCCGTCGAGGGCTAATATTACCCAATATTAGACTGTTTTCTTTATTCAAATAGGTAATCGTTCTAAGCTTTTCAATTATTATTATTATTATAATTTACAAAATTGTAAAATTGAAACCACTTTCCAAATCATCGCATATATATATATATATATATATATATATATATATATATATATATACATATGTGTCTGTGTGTGTGTGTATGTGTGTGTGTGTGTGTGTGTGTGTGTGTATACATATATATATGTACATATATATATATATATATATATATATATATATATATATATATATATATATATATATATATATATATATATATATATATATATGTGTATATATGTATATATTCTAATTGAATTGAAACTAAATCTATGTGTCTTTAGAATTTTGCATCACTAATACACTACTTTTTTGGTATCATGTCATAGATTATTGGTGTAATTCATTTGTAATGCCTATTGTAGTATGATCTAAGCATACATTCAGTAGTATTTTCAACTATATATTTTACTTTAATCTTTTAACAAATAAATAATGTTGAATGTTAAATGTTCTATTGAATTTTATAACAGTACAAATTAAAATATATCAGTGCAATTTATATGTAGAAATATTTATTACGATTCAAAGTCCTAGATCAATATTTAAATGCATAACTGACAACAAATTCTATGAATAACTATCTTGGTTTTCTTTGTACATTGTATAGAATTTTAAATATTATAACTTTAGACATTCAGATATATGAAATGACTCAAAAATATTAGCGGTAGATTGTATTAGATATTATAGCGCCAAATTGTATTATGAGTTAAGCATTAACGCAGTTTCTTTCGTCTGATAAATAACTATGTTCTATAAAAGATAATTCTACATTATACAGAATTTAAGTTTCATTCGACATGTTTGGAGTTACTGTTGAATATATGCTTAAGTCCAAATGCCAGAGGAATTTAGACATGAACTATATCGGTTCGTTCTAAGTGACGAGTAAGTGACAACAATAGCGTTAATTAAATACCGCCAGTATTGATCTAAACATTTGTAGATCTTAAAACTGTTAGTTTTCTGTCAGAAAAGTCCCCATAGTATGCATTAAATATAGATTTACACATTTAAACTTATTACATGAAATGGATGGATATTACCGTTTGATAAAATTAATGTTTCCTTCACACACACTCACAAACACACACACACACACATACACACACACAGAGCAGACATGCACAATCACACTCACGCAAACGCACTTACATACATAGATATATATATATATATACATATATGTATGTATATATATATATATGTATATATATATATATATATATATATATATATATACATACATACATGTATGTATATATGTATGTATATATGTATGTATATATGTATATATATATATATATATATATATATATATATATATATATATATATATATATATATATATATATAAACATGTATATATACATACATATGTATGTATATATATATGCATACATATGTATGTATATATATACATACATATGTATGTGTATACATACATACATATGTATATATATAAATATATATATATATATATATATATATATATATATATATATATATATATATATATATATATATACACATACATATACATACATATATAGTTACACATACATACATAAATACGTATTGCATATATTTGTGTATGTATAAGCCTACCTGTGAAAGGTTAATTATTTATGTATGTGTATGTAGAGATAGATATTACATCATATTTAGTAAGCGGAAACCCTTTGGCAATGAACGATAAATATGAGTATCTTATGATTATAACATAATTTGAAAAATAAGAAAAAAATCGTGGGACACCAACTGGTGACTTTAGGCAAGTTGTCTGCGACTGTACTGCATCTACTACACCATTCCACATATGAGTAATGATTTCCTATCTAGGTGTAAAGCCTTAGGCAAGTTAATTCTCACATCTTTCCCAGAGACACGACGTGACGCGTGAAATAGCATTCATAACACCCACCCGGCCAATAGCTTTTAACTAAGTTTCCGAATTATTAAAACGCACATGCTTTATACATGCAGACAGGGATACACACATACACACACACACACAGGCACACAACAGACATGGACGCACACTGGCGGATGTATATACATGCACATACTGAATGCATGTACATATATTAAGATGTATTTGCATGAGCTATGTTGAGTCACACAGATACAAGAATAAACACGCAGATAAATGATGTATGCACGTGCATTTACGAGTACATATATGTATATATATATATATATATATATATATGTATGCATATATATATGTGGGGGGGGGCGTGTGGCGTGTGTATTTACATGTTTATGCGTATATATATATATATATATATATATATATATATACATATACATATATATATATATTGCCAGAGTATATTATGCTTTCAGATACCTAAGAAGGTTTAACTTGCACTATGTTAATTCACTTGGTTTTTTGTTCTTTGATTTAGAAAATAAAAACCATATTTCTACCAGACTCTAAATTCAATTCAAGATCATTTCAAGACAAAAGCTAAAATATACAATCCCCTGCCGGAGGCTCGTG
This sequence comes from Octopus bimaculoides, assembly GCF_046866305.1. Taxonomy (NCBI): domain Eukaryota; kingdom Metazoa; phylum Mollusca; class Cephalopoda; order Octopoda; family Octopodidae; genus Octopus; species Octopus bimaculoides. The sequence goes on from NC_142935.1 coordinate 21,601,470, forward strand.
GAGCTGTAGGTGTTTTCGCTCAATAAACACTCATAACAGCCGGTCTGGGAATCGAAACCGCGATCGTACGACCGCAAGTACACTGCACTAACCACTGGGCCGTTGCGCCTCCACACTGTAGCAGAAGATACACTGATATATTGAAAGGTTTCTAGTCACACACCAGTCATGACTCAGAAAATACAAGGCGTACCCTATTTCAATGAATGCCACACATACATATATTCACTATTAATGATTTAAGTCAATGGAGTGCGGTCATGCTGGGGCAGCCTCTTTTATGCAATTTTCTTGGTTATTAACATGCATGATTCTATTAGACATATATTCCATCGGTATCTCGTGCGGAGTGAATAGCAATATATTGTTGACCGCATTGATGCTCATTACATGCACACATACATACACACACACACACACAAGCACACACACACAGAAGCACACGCACACACAGTCACTCGCGCGCACACAAACACACAAACATACACACACACACATAGATAGATAGATAGAGAGAGAGAGAGAGAGAGAGAGAGAGAAATAGATAGACAGACAGACATACAGATACATAGATAGATAGATAGATAGATAGATAGATAGATAGATAGATAGATAGATAGACAGACAGACAGACAGATACATAGATAGATAGATGGATGGATGGATGGATGGAGAGACAGATAGCTTCTGCTACATATCTGACGTGATGCGACGTACCACCATCAAGGTCTATGATGACGACGATGATGATGACGACTACGACGACGACGGCGATGATGATGAGGGTGGTGGAGATTGTTGTTGGTGGTGGTGGTTGTGGTCGTCGTCGTCGTCGTCGTTGTCGTCGTCGTCACAACAGCTATGACGAGGACGTCGACGCTGACAATGCTGACCAGAACAAGGCTGATGTCGGTGACGGTGCTGATCACCCGATATCAACTACTCTGCTCGCGCTGCACTAAATGTCGAGAAAAATAATAGACGAGCTACTCTGAGCCCACCATTGAAAGTCTCCAGATTTCAGTCTGAATAGAAAACTGTACGATAAATTTATATCACGACGATTTCTATATATATATCACGTTCTTTATATACTATTAGACACGATCTGCCATGTATGGTCTCACCAACATTTCAACGACACATTATGGTGTATTCTTAGCTTCTTTTCTCTTCCTTAATAGTACATACAAATGCGCACGCCTATGTCTGTGTGCGTCCGTTATAGCCGAGTACACATGCATATATAAATACATGCATTCATACATACATATATGTGTATATCTATCTATATAAATATATATATATATATGACATATGTATATAATTATGCATGTGTATATGTGCATGTGTGTATATGTGTATATATATATTGTGTGTGTATATATGTATATATATATGTGTATATATCTATATGTATTTATATGTATATATATATGTATATGTATGTATGTATATAGATATATGTATACAGGTATATATATATATATATATATATATATATATATATGTGTGTGTGTGTGTAGTATGAATGTGTGTATATATATGCGTATTTACATATTCATATAAATATATCTATCTTGTGTATATGTAAATATGTTTGAGTACTGAGGTGTGTGGTTGTGTGTATATATACATCTCCTTATATGTGCATGTATCTATCTCTTTATATATATATATATATATATATATATATATATATATATATATATATATATATATATATATATATATATATATATATATTTGTGTGTATGTGTGTGTATGTTTGTTGTACGCATACTCAAAAGTGTCCTTACACATATACATTCTCTACACATATCTTGTTTTGTTGAAGAAGTGATAAATAGTGTCTAAATCGTGACTTCTTTGTTGCACACTTTTATAGGATGTTACTGTGGTTGTGTAAAGTCTAAGACTATACAGAATAGACACATGTTCGATCTATTCTGTTGATTGAAGGTTTTTTTACAGTAAACATGTTCGACTTTTTGTCGCCGGTTTTTTTTCAACTAGTTGAGTCAAAGTTAATATGTTCTGTCTATAGCAGACGAAAGCTTTTTCTTGTTTGAACACAATGGTTGTCTATGTAACGCTTATATGAATAAAGATGAATTTGAAGAGATAAATGTCGTAACAGAAGTTGGTGTAAGTACAACTTGCCAGGGAGAAATTAGCTAAATATTTGTACTGCATTTTCATTGCTCTTAAAATATTCTTCTCTAGAGTTACATACTAATGCTATATGATGTTAGTGCAGTTGAATTCATATTAAGGTTGAATGTTGTGGAAAGCACTAGATATTGCACGTATTATGTGTGTTCTTAAGTTTAGAGATAAAAAAAAAGGAACGTTTAGTTTATCAGCTAATTAAGAGAGACACATTTAATGAGATGTGAAATGAAATGTGAATTATTGTTTTTCTCTGTTTTCATTTCTGCTTTAATCAAATTTTAATTATAAAGCATGAGCAGATCAACGATTCGAGACTCAATCACAATAGCCATTTCCTCAACAACAACAAAAAAGAACAAAGAAGTAAAATACACTTGGTTTCCGACTGAAGACTATGTGATACAGAAAGCCAGAGCAGAGGACAGTAATGGGAAATGCAAAAGAAAGTATGTTAAATTACATGGCGAAATATATTATTAAAAACGTTAGCAATTATGGTATACTGATCATATTTAATATATAGTCATGATTTAATTAGAACTTGTATATATTATAGTACTGTGAAAACATGCCTTCTTGCTTTTAGGTATCCTCTTTTCACTCCTCACGTCTTGGCCTCGTTACTACCACGAACTAATAATGATATCTCTAAGCAGTCGTTTAGTCTGTCAGAAATAGCAGCCAAAGGTGGTGAGCTGGCAGAAACGTTAGTACGCTGGGCGAAATGAATAGCGGTATTTCGTCTACCGCTACGTTCTGAGTTCAAATTCCACCGAGGTCGACTTTGCTTTTCATCCTTTCGGGGTCGATTAATTAAGTACCAGTTATTCACTGGAGTCGTTACAATCGACTTAATCCGTTTGTTTGTCCCCTCTGAGTGTAGCCCCTTGTAGGCAGTAAAGAAATAAGAAATAGCAGCCAAATTTACGTCTTTATAGAGAACACTAGATAATATGGACAAAGCAACCCTTAAGTAGTCAAACAGGAAGCCGCTTTTCATTGGCATATGCAAAGGACGAATTGCATCTCACATGATATTTTGTAGGTGTTTCTAAAATACTTACAACATGTCTTTATCTCAGAAGTCAGAGGCAAATGCTTACAACAAGGATCAATCGGTGCGGAGATAAACGATTGAGCGCTGCACACTGAACCTGTTTTGGAAATAGCATGTTTCAGTATTGGAGGGAAGTATTCATGCATGTACACACGCGGAGAAGTATGAACATACAAATAGAGAGCTGAAAGGTAAAGGGAGGAAGGAAAGAACGAGAAACATTAAAACGTTTGATGGCATACAATCCAGCGTTGAAGAGACAGCGCTGAAATGGCTCTGCCAGAACATGTCATACCGCAGTCTATGATGTTAAGTTTAGAGACAGATTAATTTAACAAATGCATGACCAGGACTGGTATGGAACACCAAACACCTATCATGCACCCTAACACTCTGCTGTTGGCTCTTAATCTCCTATATCTATTTCACTATGGCTCTCTCATCTTGACTATATTTTGTAGAGGCCCCTAAATTCCACCGTAATTCCAGTTAAAAGTATTAACCGCAAAAACTCGGCATTAATCATATTCAAAACACTAGGTTTAAAATGATTTTGGCTTGTACAAATCATATCAATCCTAATGTTAACAGATATTTATACAGACATGTTGACATACGTTTAGCATATGGATGTGAAGATGTCATAAATTTTAACAATCACATCTGTTAGACTTAAAGCAGGCACCCGTACACAAGTACACACGCATGCACGCATATATACTCACATTTAAATGCGCTCATAAACAGAATTCACATATACACGCCCAATTAAGCATACGCACATTCCTGCAGGCATATAAACACATACCCATTTCTGCAAGCACAGAAACACACAAACATAAACACATTCACACATCCCAGTAATACGAAGTCATATATATATATATATACAAATCACACGTATATATACATATATACAAATCACACGTATATATACATAATTCCATCCAAATATAGAATTGTTTACTTGTGCTGTAATTTTTTTAATATTTTTTTTTTAATCATTAATCATCACAACATGTTGTGCCATCTAGCGAGCTTCTAGAGTCAGAAAACAGATCCAAATTTAAAACTGATGTTTAACGTTAAATTTTTAGCGTTAAAAATCAATTAAATGTTCCGTGTTTTCTTTCTTTGTCATTTTTTTTTTGGTTGATTTTATTTATTTATTTTTTTTTTGAAATATAAATTGCTGCACAAATTAATGGCTTTGTCCATTGCTATTTCAATCTTCCAATGTTAGAGAATTGACTTGCATTATTGTTTGTGGTATTGATGCCGTTGAAGTTGATGGGTTTAGAAGTGCTCTTATTATTCATCTTGTTCTTCATGTTGCTTTTGATTTATTGCTGTTGTTTATGGTTGTTGTTGCTATTGTGGTTGTTGTTGTTGTTGATGTAAATGTTGATATTTCTTTTTATCCCTTGCCCTCAGTTGTTCATGCTATTTAGTTTGTTCTTGTTGTTACAATTCTTCTTCTTCTTCTTCTTCTTCTTCTTCTTCTTCTTCTTCTTCTTCTTCTTCTTCTTCTTCTTTTCTTCTTCTTCTTCTTATTATTATTATCATCATGATCATTATCATCATCGTCATCATTATTATCATTTAGGTGGTGGCGTAGTTGTGTTGTAAGAAGCTTGCTTCACAATCACATGATTTCAAGTGCAATCTTATTCCATTCCACCTTCGGTATATGTTTAGGGCGGTGAACCGAACAGGGAGAATCTTTAGCACTCCGGACAAAATGTTCAGCGACGTTTCGTCCGGTTTCATATTAAGAGTTCAAATTTCGCCGAGGACAACTTTGCCTCTCAACTTTTCAGGGTCGATGATATAAGTACCAGTTGAGTATCGGGTTAAGGTAATCTAGTAGCCCTTCATCTAGATTAAGAAACGTTACTGCTGTCATTAGGGTGGTGGATTGTTAGTTGTGTAGAGCTCCTGACGTGGAGGCACAATGGCCAGTGGTTAGGGCTGCGGACTCGCGGTCATAAGATCGCGGTTTCGATTCCCAGACCAGGCGTTGTTAGTGTTTATTGAGTGAAAACACTTAAAGCTCCACGAGGCTCCGCCAGGGGATGATAGCGAACCCTGCTGTACTCTTTCGCCACAACTTTCTCTCACTCTTACTTCCTGTTTCTGTTGTGCCTGTAATTCAAAGGGTCAGCCTTGTCACACTGTGTCACGCTGAATATCCCCGAGAACTACGTTAAGAGTACACGTGTATGTGGAGTGCTCAGCCACTTGCACGTTAATTTCACGAGCAGGCTGTTCCGTTGATCGGATCAACTGGAATCCTCGACGTCGTAAGCGACGGAGTGCCAACAAAGAGCTCCTGATAAAATGTCTAGCGGGTATTCTTCTGGCTCATAAGGATTTGGACCCAAATACGACTGGTTGCCTTTAGTTTTCATTGTCTTTCGGTCTAAATAATAAAGTCTCATTCAAGTATTGGGGCCGAACTAATTGCCTTAAAAAAATCTGCCATCCTCCAGATATATACCTATGCTGACATATACCTAAATTGGAAAGATTAAAGATATTGCCAGTATGTTGAATTGGCAGAATCTGTAGAGCACCGGGCCGAAATATTTACAGTATGTTTTTTAAGACTCTTGACATTGAACACAAATCTTACTGTGTTCAACTCGGTTTTTTATCCTTGTGGTGTCGATGAAAGAAAGTTGATGGTGTCGACTAACTCACAACCTCTGATATTGCTGGCCTTGCGCCTAAATTATAAATCATTATCATAATGATTCTTTGGTTAAGCCCGCGAAATGGCAGACTCTTTAGTGCGGTGGACAAAATGCTTTACAAGTTTTCTCTCACCACTGTTGTTGTGAAATCCTGACACCCCTGTAGGATAGCAAGTCAACTGTCCTAAACCGTTTAAAGGCACATGCGCACTGTCAGTGAGGAACAGTGTGGTGTGTGCCGGCGCTTTGTGAAGACAGTCGTGGAATTCGTTGAGAAGAGATATTGTTTGTTACGTGTTGTTTCTGATTTATATTTGTATAGTTATAACCTCGTTATAAAGTGGTATATACAGTGAGTTCAAAGAAGGGCATAACAGAGTCGCCGAGACACAATATGGACTAATGAATTTGGACTTCATCAGCCCAAATCTTGCTGAGGTTGACTTCGTCATTCATGACTTCAGGGTCACTGAAGTAAATACAATTTACGCACTAGGGTTGATGTAAACAACTTTCCGCTTGCCCTCAAAATCGCTGTGCTTGTGCCATAATTACAAAGAATTATTTCTCTAGTATAGCT